>NC_038042.1:8657289-8957289 GCF_002211085.1 Panicum hallii
TCGCTTCTTTTCTTCCCGGTCAGTTCATCAAGTTTCTGCCACTGCTTGTTAAATTTTTGTTGATTTATTTCCTGGCATAGCCTCTTGAACATATCCATAAGTTGCTTGTTCTTGAACTGCCTAAAAATATTTGCACCGATGTGTCTCATGCACCACCTACTGCGAACATCACGCCACTTGGCTGGCTCTCCGGTCTCCACACACCCCTCCTGCAAATCTAGTATTGCCCTTAGTATGCCGGCGTGACGATCATGGAGCAGGCACACATCTTCCCTGTCCTGAACGACTGCAACCTTAACCCGTTCCCCGAACCAGCACCAATTGTCTGTGTTCTCGCTCTCAACAAAAGCAAAAGCAACCAGAAGCAATTGATTGTTTCCATCCACTGCAATGGCTGTCAGCATTTGCCCTCTATACTTTCCTGTGAGAAAGGTCCCATCGATGCACAGGATAGGCCGGCAGTGTTGGAATGCGTTAATGCATGGACCCAAGCTGAAAAAGGCCCGCTAAAATATGAAGCGCAGACCTTGTCCTCTGTCTAGACTTTTCAGGTCATAATAGCTTCCAGGATTTCTCTGACAAATGACGGCCAACAATCGAGAAATATTATCATATGCAGCCTTGAACGTGCCAAACTTCATCTCTAACACCTTCTGTTTTGCACTCCACGCCTTCCCGTACGAGATGGTATACTTGTACTTGTCCTGAATATGACTGCTAATAGACTTTGGTTCAAATGACAAGTTGGCTACTATCATCCTGTACATCTTGTTTGCAATGAATTGCGATGTAAGGTTGCGATGGGACTTCTGCACGCCCGGCAAATGACAAGTGTGCTGAGTGACAATTGAGCATTCTCAATAATTTTTCTATTTGCCCTTACAGGCATGCACCCGCCACGGACAGCCCTCCTTCACAAATACCACATCGTACTTATGAGACTTGCACTCGACTGTTTTGAACTCTCGCATAAGAGAGAGAGACCAACACTTAACAGCTTCCTTCACCTCATCAATTGACTGGTACCTCGCACCCTGGACAACTTCATTTTCTCTGCAATCCCAAGGCACGCTGGGTCCCTCATCTATGACAAGATGACTGAAGTCGCTGCTCACCCATTCTTCAGGCACATCCTCGTCATCATCAGACGAATCGGCATTCATTGCTTCATCGAACTCACGATCTTCGTCTCGCAGCTGTTCAACAATACGGGGTATGTTCTTCCCCTCATCAGCCACGCATTGAGGTGCTGCGGTGCCACCTGCCTCAATATTTGGCTCCTCAACTTCTTCATCAATATCTTCATCCCCCGCAGCAGCTTTGATGTTTATCAAACGTTTCTGGTACACACTGATAAGGAGTATCAGTGGCCATTGCCAATGACTTGCATTTTGCAGATAACTTAACCAGTCATCGTTGCTTGCAAGTGGCATCAGCTCCCAGATCAAAGCGTGAGTGGTACGATTTATGACGCACTGAACACTCACGGAGTGTGTCTCCTGATTAATCCTTAATCCGCTCATTAACTAGTTGCATAGGGATTCAAATATCCTCTCGTGCGGTCTGTTAATTTCTCTGACCGCACAGTTGAATTCACTTAAATCTACCCCATTCGGCCCATAAATCACATTTCCTTCTCCGTAATATATACTAAAAGTACCCTTCTCGGAAGACATATCTGTCAATTATTAATAAACTAGTTATACTACATATTAATACACAACGACCCTAAGTTTCAGCGATTCCTAGATTATATTTTCCAGATTCTAAAATATTCAGAATATAAATTATACTAAAAAAATTGAAAATACTAAAAACTATTCAAAATATAACTACCCTAAGAAATATTTCTAAAAACAATTGAAAATACTAAAAACTATTCATAATATAACTACCCTAAAAAATATTTCTAAAAACAAATGAAAATACTAAAAACTATTCAAAATATAACTACCCTAAGAAATATTTCCTAGATTATAACTATTTTCAAGTAATTATACGAATAGAACGAGAATATACCTCCAAACCGACGTGTGAACAGGGCTTTGCCGCTTTCTCTCCTCTCTTCCTCTCCTCCCTTTCTTTTTTTCTTGAATTTTGCTGAATAAAATGGGAATTTAGGGGAGGGGGGCTTATATAGGGGCTGGGGAACCTCCAGCCCGCCCAACGGGCAGGATGCCCCTCCGTACGGGCCCCGGACCTCCCGCCCGTTGGGCGGGCGGGATGCCCCCGCGGCTGTGTCAGGGGTCTCTTCGCGAATAAGAATCTTATTTGCGAAGAGACCCTCAGGAGGGGCCTGGGAAAAAATTTGGAACCTCTCGCCCGTTGGATGGGCGGGAGGTTTCCGGCGCCATGCCTTTCGCCCGTTGATTGGGTGGGAGGTACCCATTTTTCGAAAATTTTCAAAACGGCACCCCTTTTTCAAATTTAATTTTTTAACTCTTTTTTCAAAAAAATTCGTTGCTGCTGGATCTAAGATGTATAAGCTATCTACCAGAAGATAGATTGGAGCCCACCTCTCTCATCATCAACGCGGAATGTAAACTAATTAGAAAACAATATTTACATAATTGCTAGTCTCTCTTCTATTATTTTAATGGACATGTACCTTTTGTTTTCAAATTTTGAATTCATAAATATTTATTATTCGTATTTAACATGGACTCTTTAGGTTAGTAGGTTAGTCTAAATATTTATTAGTCGTATTTGATATGGGCTCTTTACGTTAGTCTAGAGCACTGCATCTTCATAAAATCTAACGGCGTATGTTCTTTTTTTCTTATATTAACATTGTAATTTCTAGACCCTATAAGAGAACATGGTAGCTTATTTTGACACTATTATTGTATTAGGGTAATAGAAGATTGTAAAAGTGCAATTATGGCCTTCACCTCGCAACCAGACTTCTATTCATCGAGCCAGTAGCCCAGTATAGCTCCTCTCGTGCATATTGGTGGGTTTGTTTTCTGATCTCCTTCCATTACGAACTTTCTGAATTTGATTTAAACAACTTTGGCAGTTATTTTATAACACGGAACACATTGATCACACTGTGTTGGTATGGCCCCAACCATCTTCGCATGGTACGTCACCACAAGACTAACAACATTTGGTAGAGGTTTCAATTTTAATTGACCCATGGTTTGTAGCTCTTTTAATGAAATATCTACTAGAATGTGCGCATTTATTTTGTTGGTAATTTCTTAAAACTAGCTAGTGAGGAACACACAGATTATTTATAACAGCATTTGGTCACTTCTTTTAATAAAAACTGTCAAGAAACACTGAATGTGGTACACTGTATGACATATTGGACAAGAAATATAATGAACTTTTTCCTAAAAAAAAAGAAATAATGCATGGATTCACAAGCTTCAGGGAAAATAACAGATGCCACGCAACATGAGGAGTTCATCTCCCTATGGATACGCATCCAAGATGTCCACTTGCAACCACAGGTGCAAAGAGTCCATCAGATGGCGCTGGACTCAAATCGGCGAGTACTCCATAAAGTCGGCCTGGAAAACAACTTATTCTGGAAAGCAAAATAAGTCTGAGAAGGTAACAACTTGATTTGGAAAAAGCAAAGGCTGAGAAGGAACAAGTGCAACTTTTTTTTGCTTGGACTCTAGTCCAAGACGAAATTCCAACAGCTGACAACCTTGCTAATCAAGAATGGCCGCGCCAAACGTCTTGCGCTGTGTGTTTTGGGCCACACAAGAAACCTGGTTGCTATTATATAAAAAAAGACACTGGTTGCACTTTTGCCTGCAAAGGCCCTTTCTCCAACACAGTCTGGATGCTTGTCCTTGGCTGGGAACATTTCACCATCTATCCCGTTCCCCACAAATCCACACAACTAGCTAGCTTTCAGTCCAGATCAGGACCACCACCGGGCTCTCTACGCTGTTTGCATCTGGATCATGCGGAATCTCTAAAAGGAACGGAATAGGAGGATTTTTCAGAACGATTCTGAGCCACCACTACTCCATGTTGCCCAGCGTGCCAAGGAAGATCTAGAGCAGAGAAAGAGAGCCATTAGAGAGCAGATCTCCTATAATTTTTAGGGTGCCATGAATTCCTTTGTGTTTGTCGTGTCTTTCTTGACAAAAGATCCAGCTATTGGGGGTTAAGGTTAACCCCCTTGCTTTCTCTGTACATAAACTCTCTCCTCCTATAAATGAAAGGCAGAGCTCCTGCCAGTTTGCCAAAGAAAAAAAAGAGGATCTGTTCTCGCAAGATCCGGGAGCAGGAACTAGGGTTCGTGCCCAAGAGTTTCTAGCTTGCCATCGCTAGTGATGCAGCCGACCAGAGCCAAGGCCGCCGCCATGTCATCAAGCTCAGGCACCGACGCTGATGACGCCAGGAGCAGCAAGGTAAGCGGTGAGGCCGGCGGCTGCGGCCCTGTCGTTGAGCTCCCTTTCCATCTCACCGAGAAGATCATCTACAGCATCAGCCCGCTCGCGTCGGCGCGCCTCGCCACCGTCTGCAAGTCCTGGGCGGCCGCCGTCTCCGAGCGGCTCGCGAGGCCTGTCCCCCACCTGTTCGTGTACCTGCCGCCGGACAACAAGTCCGACCGCCGCGGGGTCGTCGTCTCCGTCCCGATGGACTCCGGGGGTCCACCGGCAGAAGTGATCCCGAACCGCGTGCGCTTGGCGGACACGAATGGCCTCCGGTGCATCGGCGCCATGCCGAGTGGCTGCCTGGCCTTCGCCAATTGGTGCTGGTGGGACACGGGCGTCCTCCTCGTCAACCCGATCACCGGCGCACGGCGGAGACTCGACGTCGAAAGGCTATGTCGGGACCCGGTTATTGCCGCCGGCGGTGCTGCTGACTCCTTCATCTCCATTGGCACTGATAAGCTCGTGCTCTGGTGGCGGGCTGGCGGCGGCGAGGAGTGGTCGAAGTGGACTGTGGCGGCGCCGGCGGCCGCGCATCGGACCGACGGCATCATGTCAGTGGTCAATTGTAACGGCCGTTTCTACATATTGGACAGGGACGGGCAGGTGTCCTTGATCGACGCCACTGCGCCGCCGCCGCTTCTCATAGAGAAGCTCCCGGTGGTGAGCCTGTGTGAGCAGTTCCCCACTCTCGCGACGGCGACGGCGACGGGCCACTTGCTCGAGTCCGACGGGGAGGTCCTCTTCGTCCGGCGAGTGCTCGCCTCCATGGAACACCGCGGGGTCCTGTTCTGCACTCACGACATCACTGAGAACCTCTCCATCGTTGGCTTCGAGGTGTACCGGCTGGACGTGAAGGAGCGGCGCTGGACGGAGGTAAAGAAGCTGGCAGGCGACCGGGCGCTCTTCGTAAGCCCCGTGTCGTCGTTCTCGGTGCGCTCGTCGGAGACGGAGGGCTGCAGTAGAAACTGCATCTACTTCGTCGACAAGAAGCGGTACTGCTCCTCGTGCCTCCGGGACGACGGCAACACCTGGGGCGTGTACTCCATGGAAGACCGGGAGGTCTTGTTTAAGCACGCTGTCACCGCGCCGGGACCATGCTCGTCGGCGACGTGGTTCTTACCTAGGGTAGTATGAGATACTCTGGGTTATTTTGATCCATTTTCGTAGCCTAAGGTTTAGAAGGCGTGTAAACCATGAAAATAATACTTTTTTAATATTCCCTTCGTTTCAAATTGCAGATCGTTTTGGCAAATCAACAAATATAATTTTTGCTATGTAAAAATTTTGTATCTAAATTTGCCAAAATGACCTTGTAACGGAGGAATTATAAGATATGGTTATTCTGATTATTGCACCGCTTCAAATTACAGTTTAGAAAGCACATGGGCTAGCTTTTGCATGAAAGAAAACAAAATTCATTTTTAAGGGCGAACTATCTTATTTGGTCGACTGCTCGACATACAAATTATACAAAATGCCACTTAGTGACTACAACACTCGTCAGGATACTACAAATATGGTATGTTGCAAGAAATATAATGAAGCTGCTAGTAGATCAACAAGTGTGAGTAGTGAGCAGCAATTGGCAAATGCTGTCTTTGTTCCAAGTTATTTTAGTTTTGTACTAAGTCAATATGTTATCTAATTTTGATCAAATTTGTTGAAAAATGTATTAGCACATAAAATAATAATAAATTCACTATCCAAATATATTCCATGGTCTATCAAATGAAATGAATTTGATGTTGTAGATACTATTTATGCTTTTTTAAAAAACTTAGTCAAAATAAAGAAGTTTGACTTAGGGCCACTTATAATTTGAAACCAGAGAGTAACTATGACTTTATGGTTCGACTCGATTCGTATCCGTCGACCAGCTATGTACCAATATACGCATATGGGGCAAGCGTGTATGTTTTCTTTATAATTTAGACTAGAACACGAAACAAAACAAACAAAAGAGTTCTAAAGCTTCTAAAAATAGATCGAAGCATTGCATATTTTTGAAAAAGATTTAAAGTAGGTTTCAAATTTCCATTTTGTGTATGAACTGGAAATATTTTGAATGTTTCACTTGAAATTTTAAAATTTTGCCAAAAGAAACCTTTAGGTAGTTTAATCTACTTTTTAGACGAAGTGGAAATATAATGAGTAAATCATTCAGACTCAGATTTTATTCTATTTGAAAAAATATTTACTTCCCTTTTACACATATTTCCCAACCTCATGTTAGTGCTGATAAAAATTTCAATATCTCAAAAAAGTTATACCTAATGCTTTTTGTCGGTGTTTCGGACCGCAGACTAGTAAATTTGTGCTTGCACGTCTGGCCCGGATGGTCTGCAAGGAAGACACGAGAATTTATACTGGTTCGGGCAGAATATCCCTACGTCCAGTTCGAGCTGCTCGTATTCTTGCACTGGTTTGCAGTAGGGTTACAAATAGTCAAGAGAGGGAACAGGCTCCCAAATCTCTTGTGGCAAAGTGTTATGCGAGTGTGTGAGTGTCTGAGAGTTCGGTCCCCCTACGGGGGTCCTTCCCTTCCCTTTTATAAGCCAAGGGGTAGGGGTCGGATACATGAGAGAGATAAGGAGTGGACAGAGGAGGGGCGTCGGGATCCCGCTGCTCTCCTTCCCTTTACGTGGGCTCCATTGACCCTGTAGATGACGACGGGGTGTCCCTGCACCGCTCCCTAGCAAGACGTGCGACATGCGCCTCAACAGAACGGGCGGTGCGGGCCTCTGGCGTGTCTGGTGGGTGATGTGCGCTCCGATCAAGACGGGCGGCGTGAGCCCTCGGCGTGTTTTGCGGCATAACCCCTGCGCGGCGGGGGATGGGGGCTCACCGTTATGGCTTGTCACCTCCGGAGGTCATGTCGAGGCATGCCCTCGCCTGTTCTCGTGTCAGAGGCTTGACCTCCGATGTGAGCCTTTAGGGTCCCACGTTCTTGAGATGAGTGCGGTTGCATCCATACATTCAGGGTCGGGCGAGGACGAACTCATGACCTCGGGGTCGGGCGAGGCGGAAACCTTTCCCATAAGGGTCGGATGAGGCCGAGCCCACGCCCTCGGGGTTGGGCGAGGTGGCTCAACGCTTCGCGTCTGGGCCTGATGCTAGGCCGTCGACGTTCCTTCAGCCGGTGGGCCGTCCGGCGGTTGCGTGGCTGCCCAGTCAGGCCGAGCTGCATAGTTTGGGAGGGCTAATCCGTGATTAGCTTCCTAAAGACCATACTTTGAGGGATCCATGATGTTCGCCCCCGTCAGTAGCCCCAAGCCCCTACGTGGTTTTTGAGAGCCGTGCGGGGGCTTCGCTTTACCCGGGCATCATCTCCCGTGCCAGTCCGAATGCGTTTTCGGTCTTGCATCTGGGCTAACGTTGTCTGGGTGTGTTCTCTTCCTGCCAGGCTCAGTTGGGTGCGCGCGAGCGCACCCATTGGGTGTAGGCCCCGGGCCTCTAGGTGAATCAGAGATTCGTGCAGTGGGTTCCGCTGGCGTGCTCGCCTCGGTGTCCTGATTGACGCAATGATGAGAGATCTCCCTCCGCTTGACTCACGTGGGTACGCACGAGCGCACCCAGTGGGTGTAGCACCTGAGCCTCTGGGTGAATCAGAGATTCACACATAGGGTTAGCTAGCGTGTTCAAAGGGTACTCCATGGTGATGCCTTGGTCCAAGCGCCCCTTCATTGGGTCTCGTTTCTGCTAACTGCAGCCGGCAGCAGCCTTTGCAGGAGTTGGATCATCTAGCGCGGGTTCTCCAGCTGCACCCATCCTTGCTTGCTTTGGGGCTCGCGCGATGCCCGCCGCCTGCTCCTGTCTCAGCCAGCGCCTGCCCGCCCTATCTTATCCCGTGCTGTCCAGTCGGGCCTATAGTCATTGATGGGAATCAGGGCAGGTAAGCTTTTTTAATGCTGGTCGCTTGGTTTTGGCCTGTCCAGCCCCACGGCAACGCCCTACCCCAGCGCGGCTATAAATAGCAGTGCTGGGCTTCTGGTTGTTTCAACAAGTCCAACTGGCAGAACCTCCAACAATGTGTGGTAGAACTAGGCCTCCCAGAGCCCGGGTTCGGCTCGTTCGAGCTAGATCCCGGTCCTTCATCGGTTGCTGTTAGTGGATCGACTGGGAGCGGAGGAGCGTGCGGAAGGAGAACTCGAGCGTCCAGATCCTCGCCTTCGCCTTCGTGGGGTGGTTGCCTTGGTTCAGGTGCTGGTTCCTCGTGAAGGCAGAGGCGGATTTGTTACTCTTTGTGAAATTGATGGGTAGGTGATGGCTCGCCCGTGTCTCCCTACTTCCTTCCCGTAGGGAGGCGGAGGCAAGCCTTGCCGCACCTGCCATGATTTTGTGCGAGAGCCCCGGTTCCGCTTGGTACCATACGGCCTCACCTGGCTTCCCTCTTTCTCATCCTCCCCGTTGCAGTTGTCGGGGTCGCCTCGTGGTGGTAGAGGCATACGTCAAGGTGGCATGAGACATATGCGTCAACGTCCGCGTACCTCTCCTGCTTCCGGGACAGCCTCGCTGTTATGAGATGGACTGCAACGCAGTCATCCATTTTATCCCCAGCACGTGCTAAAGCAGACCTCAAGCAACTCTCAGCACTTCCCTACGTGGTAGCGCTTAAGTTGTCTGTACTTGTACATGGCCTATGTCCAGCCACTCCTCTCACCCAAAATGTAGGTCATTTTGGCAAATCTAGGTTATGTCTTTTGTTATGCACCTAGAGCGCACTATGTAATTTTATCCCTTGGTAACTTTGGAATAAAAGGAGGGTTTTTCTGCGCTTGATTCCGACACCCCACACACAGCCCCCGAGCCTTTAGAAGAGTCAGGCACTGTCCTCGGGTTCCCTCTGCACGGGAGGGACCCAAAAGGCGGAGAGGACTCTCTCTCTTTCGGCTCTCGCCTCCGCTTCGTATGCAACCACATGTTTGGTTTCCTTGCGAGCCCAACCCCCGAGCTCCCACATGTTAGCAGGAGTACGGTCAGGAGGCCGACTCATCTTGCAACCGCTTCCCTTCAAGCCTCTCTTTCGATGAGGCGGAAGGGCTGAGCCGTGCCACGTTTTTCCTCGTTGGTCGAAACGTGGCACTCGGTGAGCTGATACCGGGTTGATCCGAGTGGGGCCCCAGTTCCCGTTCGTGGGGATCTAGCATGGGTCAGCTAGTGAACGACTCAAGATTCTCGACGGCCGATCCGTATAGTTATCAGTTCCGTTCGACCCACCCTGACGGCTCGTTGCCTTTCTTCAAAGAAAAACCACGGATGATGCTCTAGTCAAGACTCGGATGCGAGTCGGGATGCCGATGGCACGCCCGCGCCCGGGTGCCAGCTGCTAGTGGACCCATCCGTCTCCGCCCCTCACTCTGGTGGTGCCTTGGGGCGGTTGTGAACCCGTCCGCGGGCCAACCTTCGAACCCTCGGACCTTAATTGTGACATTCAGGTATGTAGAATTATAAACCCTAGATTTTAGTGTAAAGTGTGCATGTTTGATCTTGCCTATGTATGTTCAAATTTAAGTGCAAAGGGAAAAAGGGTGTTTATGAAATTTTGCAAAATTTCGGCCCTTTAGTGTTAATTGGGTAAGAATGGGAGGTAGAATCAAAAACATAGGAAGAATGTGAAACTCTAGATGTCAAATTTGTATCACATTAGGAAAGAAAAACTCTCCAACTTTTATTTTGGGCATTTCCTCATTAGGGTTTTAGATCAATGGGAAATCTTACTTTACAGAGAGGTCCCTAAGATTTTTGAAATTTCCAAAAAGATCCCTCGGACCCCCCTCCTTTCTTCTTCCTCTGGCATCCTCTTCCCCCCTGCTCTGCCCCCTCTGCCGCCGGCGCAGTGCAGCTCCCCCGGCCGCCGCTGTGCCGCCGCTGCCGCTCCACCTCCTGCTTGGGCGGCCTCCATGCGTCACTCTCCCCCTGTCCCGGTCCTGTTTCCCTTCCCTGCTGTCCTGTTTCGCGCGCGCCACGACCACCTGAGCCTCCGCCGGCCACCACATCGTCACCGCCGTATTCCGCGCTTGCGTCTACTTCTCTTCCCTCCCTCTTCTGCCCAGCAGTATCGGCAGACAACACTTGATCCATTTCCACCTCTTTTCCTTTGCCGCGTGCACCCCAAACCCCTGATCACCACTGCCGCCCGCTCCTCCCTTCCGGTGAGCCACTGGCCACCGTGGATAGCCACCGTCGACTGTCCATTGCTCCCATCGACCCCCTAGCAAGCTTCCCCAACTCCTGCTCGTGCTCACCAGACCCTAAACACCGTCGAATTTCGGCCGGAGCGCCACTGCCGGCGACCACCGCCCGCTGCCACCCCCTGCTCGCCGTGGAGTACCCCTTCCCGACCCTCCTCGACTCCAATTAACCCCACCTCTAGCTTCCCTACACCGCCCTGAAGCTTCCCGACCCCTTCCTCGCCGCTCACGATCACCGGAGCGCCGCCTCCGCCATTCCCCTCCACCGCCGGCTGCCTGCTCTCGTCACGCTGCCGCTACAGGCCACCCCGACCCCAAGTCCGGACTGCCACAGGTGCACAAGGACTTGGTGATGCTTCCCCGCCCCTCCACCCTCACCGCCGGCGATCACCGTCGCCGGATTTGGCCGGTCAAACTTGCACCCCCCCTCTGACCACGGCCAAGGGCCTCGGGTTGAAAGATACAAAAACCCAGGGGTCTGTCTGCGAAGCTTATGACTCAGATGAATAGTGCCTATAGGGACCCCTGTGTTATTTTTGCTGCACACTTTGAAATTCTATAGCAATTCAAGGAAAAATCAGAAAAATACAAACTAAAATTTGTTGGATTCCTTATTCTAAGATCTACAACTTTCCTTACAGGTTGACTTTCAATTTCTAAGTAGATTTTACTCTAATTTAAATGTTAAGTTTATGTAGTTGTAGAATATGAAAATGCTTAGTAAATAGTAGAAAAATGGTAAAAATGTAAAACCAATTGAGTTAGTTTTTCTTTGACATGTAGTGCTTAGGAAAAATAATTAACTTACTATTTATATAATATTTTATAATTTATGAGCTTAATCATGAATGATACTTGTTTAATCTTGTGTAATTGAAGTCTGCCGTTCTAGATGTTTAAAAATTATGGAAATATTTTGAGGTGTTAAACTTGAGTAGTGTAACTTGTACACAAAAATCTAGAGCAAAATCTTGTGTGTATATATAGTTATAAATAATACTTAATATGTTAGTGCTATTGTTATTTATCCTTGTGGCCTAATTTCTATAAAAATAAAATCTTGATAGATTTACAATGGCTTAGACATAGCTTAATCTGTGGTCAGTAAAAATTTCAACCCCAGTGCTATCTTAGTTTATTTTGTGAAAATAAAACATGTTGTCTAATGAAGCTAACTAGGTTAGTTTATACCCGATAAATGACTGCCCAGTAAAAGAGTAAATGATACGTGTGATGAGTGAACTGTGTTTTCATTGGATTGCAACTTTATTGTGAAATAAAATGAAAGTATATGCATCCGTTAAACTACATCTCTACATATCATATAGACTCAACTACTCTCGTCGACGGAGACTACGAACTGATCCCGGAACAAGAAGTGGAAGTTTCTGAAGATCCGGGGAACATCGTCAAAAATCTAACTGAAGCTCCAAACCAAAGTTCGGAAAACTTTGATACTCCTGCCCCCAGCCCCACTCAAGAAGGGAAGCCCCTTGCATAATCCAGTATTTTAAATTACTACATTATGCAATCCTATACTTATATATTATATCTTGCATTAAGTCTAGGAGATGAAATGGAACCCTAGATGCATTGAATCCTAGAAACCTATGTATTGTGCCTGAGTCCTTATCGTATAGATGCTCTGTTAATAGGACCGGTAGAAGTCGGGTGATTTCCTGTAACTCGCGCAATATAGGAGTTCCAATATTTACATTCCTGTAATCACTATAAGGATGACGGACGGGATTTATGTGAAGTATCTGGTTGAGATAATACCCCGTCTGTGTTGATAAATTTGGCTAAGGTCGCAGTGTGTGGTAGCGGTGGTTAAGCGTTTGAAAGTACTAGCCACAGGCCGTGAAATATGGTAAGCGGTAAGCCTAGTAACCAATCGGCCCGAGGAGTGGACATACCTCCCACCACTCGTATTTGATTTTTCTGGTTACTCGATTCGACGTGTGGGAATACGTGTTGCAGGGCAACCAGGAGTACTGTCATGTAGTCGCGCTACAGACATACGTCCTGCGCATTGGATGTGCGTATGGTCCTACAGTCGCTTGTGGTGGATCTGATCCACGAGTCGGAATGAAAGGCAAACGGTTGCTTCGGAATGATCTCTGGATATTCCAAGCATGTGAGTTAGGTTTACCCTTGCAAGGCTGAAATTCGATTCAGGAATCGTCCGTTTCTCGTGGAAATTGAGACTGCTTGATCCCTTTGCCACATAGAGTAACAAGAGCAACTTTATGGTTATCAAAGATGATATTTGCCTAAAGATTCTACCATGCTTGAGTAGTTATAGGCGCTTACCTAGAATGAATAATCAACTAGAACTCGAAAGCTAAAATTTGAAATTAAGAATCTACTCTTTGTTGCTTTTCAGCTGAAAATTTTACCCATCACCA
Organism: Panicum hallii; assembly: GCF_002211085.1. NCBI lineage: Eukaryota > Viridiplantae > Streptophyta > Magnoliopsida > Poales > Poaceae > Panicum > Panicum hallii. The sequence continues at coordinate 8,670,292 of NC_038042.1, forward strand.
TTTAAGCTTTCATAAGTCTAGTTAAATGGCTAAGTATACCATGAAATGGGTAAGCCTTGCTGAGTATTAGAATACTCAGCCTTGCATTGTGACTTTTATTCAGGTAATCCCCCTAAGGACTCTACTCTGCCTGTGCCATGGCCTTACACTCTGCCCGATGGTTGGTCCGTGGAGTGGGACCCGTCCCCGACCAACACTGATCATACCGAGTGATATCATGCTAGGGCTTAGCACGATATCCGTACTGGCGATGTGTACAGTGGTTGTGTTTAAAATTCCGCTGCCGTAAACTTGAAAACTTGAACCGGTTTGTAATAAATCCTATCAGTTTGGAACTGATACTACTTTTGACAACTTGTGTAATGTAAATGCCTGTGGTGTAAAATATGATGGTGATTGTATCTCTGGACTCGCCTTCGTGCGAGGTACCTTGTTTGATCCTGCACCGGTGGTTTATCGGGACGTTACCCGACAGGCCAAGGGATTATACCGTTTGAAGTACGTTGGAGCCCTCAGAAGTGGACTCGCGTACTTGAGCCGGTGTAATTCAGGTTGGTTCTGCCACAGCTGGTATTAGAGCTAACAAGTGTACACTGGAGATATGAATTGACTTAGAAATGCTTTTAGTATAAAATTTGACCAACAAAGTATTTTGCAAAACTACGTTAGTTTCGTTAAGGATTGTGCTTAGTACGTAAAGCCCTAGGGTTATGTTTATTAAGAGAATGAGAGGTGGCTATCATGTATATATATATAACTCTAACTACCAGCATTACTTTTCTGTCGAGACTTAAATTCATGCACAACCCCACTTTACTTTCTGTAACGACACCTTTGATGGTTAGGTAAGAAGGTAAAGATCCTCAGCCAACTGAGGGAGCTTGGCCTTCCCGTCGGTGATGCGAACCGAACACTGTTTCTCAAGCAGTGGCCTACTTGAGATGCTGCTAATATATCAACTTAGGTTGGTTATATTGGGAGTATATGGTTAGGCGCAGGGTATGTCGATCGTTGTTTATACCCCCGCATTTTGCGGTACCCCCGTGAATACGTTGTTTCGATGACGTATGTTAACATTGTCTGTACGGCGGTAATTGTACAGATGCTACTTCTATAGTGAATAGTAATGATTGGGGACGCTTTCATGATGGCATGAAAGGTTCATTGAATATATTGTGGTTTTCTGCAGGTACACTAACCACGACTAAGAGGCTAAGACGGATAGCACTTATCGACTAGTTATTAGTGAGAGATGTATGTATTGTGCCACCGAAACTAACCACACAAGTTCGAAGATATTCGGTAGTTGTTTTGGTTGTAAGGTCGAATAGTACGTGCATGCATAATCCATTAATAAATAAAATGAGTGCTTGAATCTGTTGTCCTTTTGAGGATAGGTAAAATGTTGTTTATCTTTAGTGTGATTTCAATAAAATCCTTGAGGTAGCCTTAGTTGAGTATTTTAAAAATCCATCTAATTTCTAGCCTTGTTGTTACCATAATCGGTTGTCTCGTTTCATTTATCTTGTGAGTTCTCAGTCGGGTAAGTGAATCTCATCATCTGAATTCTTGTTTCAGATGGCCGCTCCTTCGAATGTCTCTTGGGATCATGCAGGGCATCTTCATACCAATGCCTTGCATTGGGAGGGTTTTCCCCATCTCTTATGGGAATCACTCAGTTGATTCTTCTATATCGAGCCTCCCCAGTACGACGGAGTGGAGTATAGGGAGGAAGGTGTGCCGCGGTGCAGAGTCATAATGACTATTCCTCAGCACCCTTTCCGCTCTCAGTGGCAGCCCATCAAGGTCGATGTGGTTGGCTATCGTCTCGTTGACACCATCGAGACTGCAGCTCTTGAGGCCATCCACATCTTCTGCAACCAGCATCCCATGGAAGTTGCAGGGTATCCTATCAGCCTATTCCCTGCAATAGATTCTGGTGATCCTGAGTGGAATTTCAGGATAGCCCATTATGGCCACTTGTTGGGAGATTCAGCCGAAAAACGCTCCGTGGTCTTATCAGGTTCATGAACGTTCAACACCACTATCAGATCCTGCTACGCCGTGGTATGGGTCAGTTGATTGGCATAGCTCAGGGTCACTATCGAAATGCTGATCGATAGGTCACTCAGATAGTAGAGCTTCAAGCCTTAGTCACGGAGAAGGAGAAGATTATCACAGCACGTGAGGAGGCTATTCTTCACCGGGAGGATCAGATCAATGAGAGTGATGCTATAATCACTCAACGCAACACGATCATTGAGTTCCTCCAGGAACAAATCCATGACCTGATCCTTGAGGCCGACGATGCCCATGCACACATTGAGGAACTGCAGCAGTAACCAGTACCTCCCGCTGCACCCGTAGTACCTGAAGGTGGAGAAGAAGACCCGGAGGAAATCGAGTGAGTTTCGGATCTCGACTCCGAGCATGGAGATCCAAAACCCAACCATCAGCCAGATTACTCTTCTTCCGGCAGTCAGTCTTCTGTAGGCGACCTCGACGATTTCTAGTTTGTTCGAATCGTCGACTCTTTAGATGTAACCAGTGCAAAGTGTAGTGACTTAGGTAGTAAGTAGGTTACCTAGATCTTGTGCCATTTGTTGTAATATAGATGGCCTGTGTACGGATCACCCTGATGTACGATGTTAAGGATAACCGTATCTATATTGTAATCTAAGCCATGAGTTCTATCATTTTGTTCAATATCTTTGCATCTAAAGTGAGTGGGTTGAATGGAACATGTGAACTATATATCTGAATAGTGGTATATCTTCTGAAAATGGGAGTAAGGCTATGTGGTTAATAATGGACATCTCCTTTGTTTCAGATGGTTGGAGCCACGCGCGGAACCCCAGAAGGTTTCCGGGCAGATCAGGCCAGCGGTTCCCAACAACCGCCACCGCCACCTCCAAATCTAGCCGAGGTTATGGCTCGGCAGACCGAATTTCTTAATCTGCTAGTACAGGCACAGCAGAACCAACAATGTCAGCAATCACGAGGAGGTCATGATGATCCTCACCCTCAGGTGGCAAACTACCAAGATTTCTTCAGTACTCAGCCCCCCTATTTAGCAAAGTTGAGGAGCCCCTTGATGCTGATGCTTGGCTTCGCACCATTGAATCCAAGTTTTCTCTTCTTACGATTCCATGTGCGGATTCTAATAAAGCTCATTTCGCTGCCCAACAACTACGTGGTGCTGCCAGTATTTGGTGGGATAATTATTATGCCATGCAAGCTGATGGCCATGTTATCTCCTGGGAAGAATTTCAGAATGCTTTCAGAGCACATCATAGACCCGAAGGACTGATGGAGCGGAAATTGAATGAGTTCTTGGCACTCACCCAAGGCACCCGCACCGTACTGCAATATGCACAGGCTTTTAATCACCTATGCCAGTACGCGGGTTATCACACTAACAGTGACACGAAGAAGCAAGATCGTTTTCATCAGGGTTTAAGCACTAAGCTCAAAGAACGCTTGAACCTTATGAAGGACAATACCTTTAGTGAGTTGGTTAACATGGCCCTAACCCAGGAAGATTGTATCACGACACACCGTGCTGAAAAGAAACGAAGGATTTCCATTGGACCCGCGAGTGTTCAACCCTCGTGGTATCGATTTGTTCAGAATGAACCGCTTAGAGCGCCACAGCGGAATGCTCCACTTGGCAGGTTGGTTTTCAGGCCGCCTCAACAGCAAGGAGGGTATAGACCTTCCGTACCTCAGCAACAGCCACAACGATCTGGCCCACGGCCAAATGTTCAACAAGTCCAACAGAGGAGCAGCACTTATCGCTGTTTCAATTGCGGGAGTGCGGATCACTTCATCAGAGATTGTCCACGGCCCAGGAAACCTAATCCAGGGCAAAGTTCCAATCAGAATAACCAGAACAAGGGCAAGAGGCTGATGATGCAAGTCCGGCAAGGGCGAGTTAACTTCACCACCCTTGCAGAACTTCCGGATGGAGCCCCCGTCATGTCGGGTACATTCTCTATTCATCACAACCAGTTGTTACATTATTTGATTCAGGAGCAACTCATAGTTTCATTAGTAACAACTGTGGTACCCGAATAGGACTTGATCTTTGTCCTACCAAGGGGTCGTATATGATTTCTACCCCTGGAGGAAAGATTACTTCTAACCAAATGGTTAAAAGTGTGCCAATTCAGTTAGGTAGTAAATTAATCAAAACTGTTTTGGTACTGCTAAACCTAGAGGGTATTGATGTTATACTTGGGACAAATTGGATGACAGAACATAGAGTACTGCTAGATATCTCTTCCCGAGTTATCGAGATTAACTCACCACATCAAGGAGCCACCACCCTCTGTCTGCCTCAGCAAGAGTATCTTCATTCTTATGCCTATGCTATCACAGACATTAAAGTAAAAGATATTCCTATAGTCTATGAATATCCCGATGTCTTTCCACACGATTTGCCTGGAATGCCACCAGACAGAGACATCGAGTTCATCATTGAACTTCAACCTGGCACCGCTCCTATTTCAAAGAGGCCATATCGTATGCCTCCAAATGAGTTGGCCGAGCTAAAAATCCAGCTCCAAGATATTCTTGACAAAGGTTTCATACGCCCAAGTGCTTCATCTTGGGGATGTCCTTCTCTCTTTGTAAATAAAAAGGACAGTAGCTTAAGGTTATGTGTCGATTATCATCCACTCAATGCGGTCACTATCAAAAATAAGTACCCTCTTCCCCGCATTGACATCTTGTTCAATCAACTCGCTGGAGATAAGGTCTTTTCTAAGATTGACCTACGCTCTGGTTATCATCAGATCAAAATTAAACCTAGTGATATTCCAAAAATAGCTTTCTCGACCAGATATGGATTATATGAATATCTGGTTATGTCATTTGGACTTACTAACGCACCGGCGTATTTCATGTATCTCATCAATTCAGTCTTTATGCCAAAACTCGACAAATTCGTCATGGTTTTCATCGACGATATTCATATATATTCTAAGACTAAAGAAGATCATGCTGATCATATACGTGTCACTCTTCAACGGCTACGTGATCATCGCCTTTACGCCAAATTCTCGAAATGTGAATTCTGGCTAGATAGTGTGAAATTTTTGGGACATACTATCTTCAGTAAAGGTATATCGGTTGATCCAACCAAAGTTCAGGAGGTTATGGATTGGAAGCCTCCAATTTCAATCCATCAAATTCGAAGTTTTCTTGGATTGGCAGGATACTATTGCCAATTCATTCCAGACTTCTCCAAAATAGCCAAACCCATGACTGAACTACTTAAGAAAGAGGTTAAGTTCCGTTGGGATGGTAAGTGTGAAGAAGCGTTTCACACCTTGAGAAAACTTCTAACAACTGCTCCAGTGCTAGCTCAACCAGATAGTAACCAGCCTTTTGATGTTTATTGCGATGCTTCCAGAACTGGACTTGGTTGTGTTCTTATGCAAAACAACCGGGTCATTGCTTATGCATCTAGAGCACTTCAGAATCATGAGCAAAACTATCCAACCCATGATCTTAAATTGGCAGCGGTTAGTCACGCCCTCAAGATTTGGAGACATCATCTTATGGGCACCAAGTGTAACATTTACACTGACCATATGAGCCTCAAATATATCTTTATTCAAGCTGACCTTAATATGAGGCAAAGGCGTTGGCTAGAACTGATTAAAGACTACGATCTTGAGGTACATTACCATCCTGGTAAGGCTAATGTGGTTGCGGATGCACTTAGCCGCAAGACACATTGTCATTTCTCATTCATAGAAACCTTCAATGAAACTCTCTGCAATCATATGAGGAAACTCAATCTGGAGATCATTCCTCAAGGTAGTCTGAATCTATTATCTATTGAGTCTACCCTTCAAGATAAAATCATCATGTCGCAATTACATGATGAAGGTATCAAAATTATCAAATTGAAGCTATCTTAGGGAGAAGCCAAATATAGATGTTTCCACACTGATCATCAAGGAGTTCTATGGTTCAACAATCGTATTGTTGTACCTAAAGATCATCAACTTCGTAAACAAATCCTTGATGAAGCACATCTATCCAAGTTTTCTATTCATCCTGGTAGTACCAAAATGTAACAAGACCTTAGGCAGAACTTTTGGTGGACCAGAATGAAAAGAGAAATTGCTAAATATGTATCTAAATATGATACGTGCCAGAGAGTCAAAGCCAGTCATATAAGAGTATCTAGTACACTCCAACCACTACCTATTCCATCGTGGAAGTGAGAAGACATCAGTATGGATTTTATCATTGTTCTTCCCAATACATCTCAAAAATATGACTCCATATGGGTAATCATTGATAGACTTACCAAAACTGCTCATTTTCTTCCTGTGCATACCACTTATTCTGCCAAGAAGTATGCCGAAGTCTATCTTGATCAAATTGTTCGATTGCATGGTGTCCAAAAAACCATCATTTCTGATCGAGGGGCACAATTTAATGCCCGCTTCTGGGAACAACAGCAATATGCTCTTGGAACCAAACTAATTTGAAGCTCTGCGTATCATCCACAGACTGATGGACAGACTGAGCAAGTTAACCAAATTCTTGAAGACATGCTCCGAGCTTGTATTATTCACTATGGTACAAGCTGGGACAAGTGTCTCACCTTGGCCAAGTTTTCTTACAACAATAGCTATTAGTCTAGTCTTCGAATGGCTCCCTTTGAAGCGTTATACGGTCGAAGATGTCGAACTCCTTTGAGTTGGTCTGAGACCGGCGAACGCAAAATCTTTGTACCAGACCTAGTTGTCGAAGCCGAAGATAAGGTCAAAGTTATCCAAGCCAATCTCAAAGTAGCCCAATCCATACAGAAAAGTTATGCAGATCAAAGAAGAAAACCTCTGCAATTCCAAGTAGGGGATTTTGTCTATCTTTGAGTATCTCCTACCAAAGGTGTTCAGCGTTTCGGCACAAAAGGGAAGTTGGCACCCTGATATGTCGGACCCTTCGAAATCCTTGAAGTCTGTGGCCCCGTGGCTTACAGAATTCATCTTCCTTCTCAGTTGGCCACCGTTCATGATGTTTTCCATATCTCTTAACTCAAGAAATGCATTAAAGTGCCTACTGAGATCGTTGAATCACAAGCCATTGAGATCGAACCTGATCTATCCTACACCGAACAACCCCTTCAGATCCTAGATACCAAGGAGAGAATCACCAGAAGAAAGAAGATTAAAATGTATAAGATCTTATGCAATCATCACACAGAAGAAGAAGCAACTTGGGAAACTCAATCCTATCTACAACGAAATTTTTCAACCTTCCTTCAAGCCAACTCCCAAATCTAATTGTCCGATTTCATTCTACTCCGAAATCTCGGGACGAGATTCTTTTTAGGGGGGAGGGCTGTGACATTCAGGTATGTAGAATTGTAAACCCTAGATTTTAGTATAAAGTGTGCATGTTTGATCTTGCCTATGTATGTTCAAATTTAAGTGCAAAGGGAAAAAGGGTGTTTATGAAATTTTGCAAAATTTGGGCCCTTTAGTGTCAATCGGGTAAGAATGGGAGGTAGAATAAAAAACATAGGAAGAATGTGACACTCTAGGTGTCAAATTTGTATCACATTAGGAAAGAAACTGTAATAGATATGTTGAATTCCATGAAATTTGGGTGTTTATGTGAAAATAAGGACTTAGATGTGAATAATGCATAAGTATGGGTCCTTTTATGCAAAATAATTGAAGTATAAAAGTAACTTTCAAAGTTTACTTAGGATCAAAATGTAAGAATGCAAGTCATCATGACATTGCATGAAAACTTGCAATTATGTCCAAAACTACATGAAATCTACCTCAGTAAGGACAAAATTTACTTAAATATAACTTCTATTCAAAATTTAAAGTTACAGCTGTGTACTTTTGGTTTTTGAACTTGAACCCTAAAGCAATGTTTTAGGGTTTGAAAAGCTCTCCAACTTCTATTTTGGGCATTTCCTCATTAGGGTTTTAGATCAATGGAAAATCTTACTTTACAAAGAGGTCCCTGAGATTTTTGAAATTTCCAAAAAGATCCCTCGGACCCCCCTCCTTTCTTCTTCCTCTGGCATCCTCTTCCCCCCTGCTCTGCCCCCTCTGCCGCCGGCGCAGTGCAGCTCCCCCGGCCGCCACTGTGCCGCCGCTGCCGCTCCACCTCCTGCTTGGGCGGACTCCACGCGTCACACCCCACTGTCCCGGTCCTATTTCGCTTCCCTGCTGTCCTGTTTCGCGCGCGCCACGACCACCCGAGCCTCCGCCGGCCGCCACATCATCGCCGCCGTATTCCGCGCCCACGTCTACTTCTCTTCCCTCCCTCTTCTGCTCATCAGTATCGGCAGACAACACTTGATCCATTTCCACCTCTTTTCCTTTGCCGTGTGCACCCGGAACCCCTGATCACCACCGCCGCCCACTCCTCCCTTTCGGTGAGCCACTGGCCGCCATGGACAGCCACCGTCGACTGCCCATTGCTCCCACCGACCCCCTAGCAAGCTTCCCCAACTCCTGCTCGTGCTCACTAGCCACTAAACGCCGTCGAATTTCGGCCGGAGCGCCACTGCCGGTGACCACCGCCCGCCGCCGCCCCCTGCTCGCCGTGGAGTACCCCTTCCCGACCCTCCTCGACTCCTATTGACCCCACCTCTAGCTTCCCCATGCCGCCCTGAAAGCTTCCCAACCCCTTCCTCGCCGCTCACGACCGCCGGAGCGCCGCCTCCACCATTCCCCTCCGCCGCCGGCCGCCTGCTCTCGTCACACCGCCGCTACAGGCCACCCCGACCCCAAGTCCGGACTGCCACAGGTGCACAAGGACTTGGTGATGCTTCCCCGCCCCTCCACCCTCACCGCCGGCGATCACCGTCGCCGGATTTGGCCGGTCAAACTCGCGCCCCCCTCTGACCACGGCCAAGGGCCTCGGGTTGAAAGATACAAAAACCCAGGGGGCTGTCTGCGAAGCTTATGACTCAGATGAATAGGCCTATAGGGACCTCCTATAGGGTTCCGCGCCCACGTCTACTTCTCTTCCCTCCCTCTTCTGCTCAGCAGTATCGGCAGACAACACTTGATCCATTTCCACCTCTTTTCCTTTGCCGTGTGCACCCCAAACCCCTGATCACCACCGCCGCCCGCTCCTCCCTTCCGGTGAGCCACTGGCCGCCGTGGACAGCCACCGTTGACTGCCCATTGCTCCCACCGACCCCCTAGCAAGCTTCCCCAACTCTTGCTCGTGCTCACTAGCCACTAAACGCCATCAAATTTCGGCCGGAGCGCCACTGCCGGTGACCACCGCCCGCCGCTGCCCCCTGCTCGCCGTGGAGTACCCCTTCCCGACCCTCCTCGACTCCAATTGACCCCACCTCTAGCTTCCCCACGACACCCTGAAAGCTTCCCGACCCCTTCCTCGCCGCTCACGCCCGCCGGAGCGCCGCCTCCACCATTCCCCTCCGCTGCCGGCCGCCTGCTCTCGTCACGCCGCCGCTACAGGCCACCCCGACCCCAAGTCCGGACTGCCACAGGTGCACAAGGACTTGGTGATGCTTCCCCGCCCCTCCACCCTCACCGCCGGCGATCACCGTCGCCGGATTTGACCGGTCAAACTCGCGCCCCCCTCTGACCACGGTCAAGGGCCTCGAGTTGAAAGATACAAAAACCCAGGGGGCTGTCTGCGAAGCTTATGACTCAGATGAATAGTGCCTATAGGGACCTCCTGTGTTATTTTTGCTGCACACTTTGAAATTTTATAGCAATTCAAGGAAAAATCAGAAAAATACAAACTAAAATTTGTTGGATTCCTTATTCTAAGATCTAAAACTTTCCTTACAGGTTGACTTTCAATTTCTAATTAGTTTTTACTCTAATTTAAATGTTAGGTTTATGTAGTTGTAGACTATGAAAATGCTTAGTAAATAGTAGAAAAATGGTAAAAATATAAAACCAATTGAGTTAGTTTTTCTTTGACATGTAGTGCTTTGGAAAAGTAATTAACTTACTACTTAGATAATATTTTATAATTTATGAGCTTAATCATGAATGATACTTGTTTAATCTTGTGTAATTAAAGTCTGCCGTTCTAGATGTTTAAAAATTATGGAAATATTTTGAGGTGTTGAACTTGAGTAGTGTAACTTGTACACAAAAATCTAGAGCAAAATCTTGTGTGTATATACAGTTATAAATAATACTTAATATGTTAGTGCTATTGTTATTTATCCTTGTGGCCTAATTTCTGTAAAAATAAAATCTTGATAGATTTACAATGGCTTAGACATAGCTTAATCTGTGGTCAGTAAAAATTTCAACCCCAGTGCTATCTTAGTTTATTTTGTGAAAATAAAACATGTTGTCTAATGAAGCTAACTAGGTTAGTTTATACCCGATAAATGACTGCCCAGTAAAAGAGTAAATGATACGTGTGATGAGTGAACTGTGTTTTCATTGGATTGCAACTTTATTATGAAATAAAATGAAAGTATATGCATCCGTTAAACTACATCTCTACATATCATATAGACTCAACTACTCTCGCTGACGGAGACTACGAACTGATCCCGGAACAAGAAGTGGAAGTTTCTGAAGATCCGGGGAACATCGTCAAAAATCTAACTGAAGCTCCAAACCAAAGTTCGGAAAATTTTGATACTCCTGCCCCCAGCCCCACTCAAGAAGGCAAGCCCCTTGCATAACCCAGTATTTTAAATTACTACATTATGCAATCCTATACTTATATATTATATCTTGCATTAAGTCTAGGAGACGAAATGGAACCCTAGATGCATTGAATCCTAGAAACCTATGTATTGTGCCTGAGTCCTTATCGTATAGATGCTCTGTTAATAGGACCGGTAGAAGTCGGGTGATTTCCTGTCACTCGCGCGATATAGGAGTTCCAATATTTATATTCCTGTAATTACTATAAGGATGACGGATGGGATTTATGTGAAGTATCTGGTTGCGATAATTCCCCATCTGGTTGAGGAAGCGGAGGAGGACGATGATGACATCAACGAGGAGGAGCAGGATGACATCTCCTGGGATGAGCTGGCACGCGATGACGAGGGGTCATCCTCGCAACTGTCGGCATCAGCGCAGGCTCCCCCAGGTCCTACACCCACCCCGGCGCAGCTGGGGGAGGATGCGCGCACGGAGGCGACGGATGCGAATAGTGACACCCCGTCGGGAGCTCTAGCATAGGTGGGGGGTCCCAAATGGCAGCGTGCCGGAGAGGCGGAGCTGGGGTCGGGGTGCCCGACCCTGAAGCGCACTCGCATGGTGGCATCTCGGTGAGTTGAGGATCACTTTGTCTTTTCATGCTTGGCGATTCTCTGTTAATTGCGCGCCACCTGTCCTCGGGCCTTTGCTGTAGTGTTGGAGGCCGAGCGGGTACCTTGGCGGTGGCGCCGCGAAGGTCCTTGCGCTCCGATGGGCACCTTCGAGGGTGGCCAACGTCACGCTAAGGGAGAGTGTGGGGGCACCGAGGTGGCTACAGCGCAAACGGGACCGGCATCACGAACAGCGGTCATGGAGCCGGCGTAGGGGGAAGCGCCTGTGGAGGAAACATTACCAACGGCGATGCTCATCGAGGAGGGATCAGGAAAAGGCGTGCCTGATTCACTCCCAGAGGTCGAGGTGCAAATGATGGTGCTACCCCAGGAGCCCGACGCGTTCGCGGTAGGGCGGACAGGCGAGGAAATAGCATGGGAGGAGCTGCTGTTGACATCGGATGCAGCGGGCCTGGCCAAAGAGACGGCATGGGAGGAAACTCCACCGCGCGAGGCTGTGGCGATCGTCTAGGAGGAAGCCTTAGTTGCCGATGGTGAGGCGGCTGCGGCTGCCACAGCGGGCATGGTGCCGCAAGAGGTGCCCACCACCTTGAAATTTGTGGGAGTGGCTGACGCCGACCGCGGCGAGAGGTCTTTGCCATCAATGGCTCGAGCAGGTGGTGATCTGCCCGCATGGGGAGGTGCCCGCCGTGAAACGGACGCGCAAGATCCCATCATAGGGATCCTCACCTTTGGCGATGAGATGGAGGATATGGAGTGGAGGAACATCTTCGACACCTTGTCCGCCGCGCTGGGTGCACTGCACGACATCGTCACCCCAGCGTGTGAGGTACGACATATCGATGTCTGTGATTTTCGCCTCCTTTTCCGGTATTCCTGACTTGTTCCCCTTTTGTAGTCCCTCATGAGTCATGGCCGAGACCGTCGTGCCGAAGAGGCACGACAGCGCGAAGAGCTGGCCGAGCATCTCGCCGCCGCCTGCCGGGAGATGGTTGATGCTCGAGCTAAGGTAGTCACGAATGCCATGGTGTTCGAGTGGCTACAAGAGGAGCAGAACCAGTTGGTTCGTACCATGGAGGCTCCACGGTGAACTCGAGGCAAACGGCCAAGAGTGTGATGATGCCATGTGTCTGTCCAAGGAGAGGGAGGAGTAGGCATGATCTGCCCAGGGGACTCTTGCGAGTAAGATCTTTCTCCTCCTCCCTTCAGTTTGATGGATTTTCTGGGTGCGACGCGTTTGATCCTCCTCCCTTGCAGGTGTCCAGCAACAGGTGGCTTCCCTCTAGCAGGAGCTCACCGTCGAGGCGGACCTAAAGCTCCAGAATAAGGTGATGGTGGCTGACCTTGCCACGGAGGTTGCTTCTGGATAAGCGGAGATCGTCTGCCTGAATACCGAGGACGGCAAGCTTCGCGACCAAGTGGATGGTAAGATTTCACTTGCTTTCGCCGTCCTTTCTGAGTTTTCTGGCAGGCTCTTTGACGTCGTTGATGTGTGTCTGGACAACCCTCGATGAGAAGCTTGGGCAAGAAGTGGTGGCGCGCCGGCGCTTGGAGAGGGAGTGAGGCAAGGCGAAAAACACCCTCCTCAAGGAGTTCGACGACCATGACACCTTGCGACTTGCTGTTGGGTAGGTTTTGGATGAACTTGGGATGACTTCAGAGGAGGGGACAAGCTCGATCATGACCCAAATCATCAACATCACGGACTGCGCGAGCAGAATAGCGAGGCGGGTGTTGCACCTTGGCGTGCTGCGGTCTTTCGTGATCACGCGCTCTCATTATGAGAACATCGATCTGATGTGATTAGCTAAGGCTTCACCTCGGCTATGACAACGCCGAGTTGGACCAGGTTGAGGAAGAGGTGGCCCCCTTGTGCAGGTCTTGACTGCAAGTATGGAGGAGGATGTCGTTTCCAAGGAGTAGTTAGGCGAGCTTAGATGATGAACCTGGGCCTCGGCGCCCAAAGACGTGTTTATAAGCAAACTTTTAAGATTTTGATTTTGCCCGGGAAGGCCTTTGGCGAGGAAGGTTAAAGACGCCCAACCGCTCCTAGCATTAAGGCGATAGAAATGAGATGTGAACAAGAGGACTCTGATCACGCTGGTGAGAGAGGGTGCCATAGCCGCTGGAGCGTGGGTTTCCTACAGTCCGACCAACTTTACTCAGAGCGCACTCTTTTGTAGCTTTTATCATCTCACCTCAATCATAGGAAAGGGTTGGGTGCAAAGAGTTTCAAGTAGGTACGGCCTTAGCAGCCCCCGAGTGAGGCCCGACCCCCTGCTACGGCTGGGGTCGGGCATCACTAAAGAGCGGGCAGAAAAGAGGGTTTTTGCACTAGAACTTGTTAGCCATCGTGAATATACACATAGCTTGGAAAGACTAAGGGTAAAAGCAACGTAGCTATTCGATGTTCCAGGTGTTGGTGAAGACTTCACCGTCGGCGGTATGCAGCTTTTAGGTGCTTGGCCGGAGCACTTCGGCGATGATGAAAGGCCCCTCCCAAGGTGGAGAGAGCTTGTGGTGATCCTTATTGCTCTAGACGAGGCGTAACACCAGGTCGCCGATGTTGAACGCCCTAGCCCGCACTCGGCAGCCGTGATATCGTCATAGCGCTTGCTAGTACTTGGCTGATTAGAGCAGGGCGACGTCATGTGCTTCGTTGAGCTGGTCCATCGCGTCTTCGAGGGATGTCTGAGCCCCTTGTTTGTTGTACGCCCTAACTCTTGGCGCTCCATAGTCTAGAAAAAAGGGGTGAAGCCGGTCGCTTGGCTAGGAGTCATCCTCAGGCTCCAGAGAACTGCAAGATGCTCGGCAACCGATCGCCTGGCAAACTTTTTCAATAGATTGAAGATTCAGGGCTTGAGTCCCTGCAAGATCATGCCGTTCGCGCATTCGACCTGCCCGTTCGTACGGGGGTGTGCCACGGCAGCCCAGTCGACACGGATGTGGCAATCGTCATAGAATTTGAGGAATTTCTACCCTGTAAACTGCTTATCGTTATCCGTGATGATGGAGTTCAGGACTCCAAACAGTGGGTGATGTCGACGAAAAATTACACGGCCTGCTCGGATCCAATCGTCGCAATTGGCCGAGCCTCAATCCACTTCGCGAACTTGTCAATGGCGAAAAGCAGATGCGTGTAGCCCCCAGGGGCTCTTTTTAGGGGCCCGACCAGATCGAGCCCCCGGACCGCAAATGGCCACATGATGGGGATCATTTGGAGTGCTTGTGCTGGTAGGTGGGTTTGCCGAGCATAATATTGACCCCCTTCGCAGGTGCGCGCGATCCACTCGGCATCCGCCACCGTGGTCGGCCACTAGTAGCCTTGTCGAATCACATTTCCAACCAAGGTTCTGGGCGCAGCATGGTGGCCGCAGACCCCACCATGGATATCCTTCAGTAGCTGTTTCCCTTGTTCGATCGGGATACAACGCTGCAGGATCTTGGTGTGACTCCATTTGTAGAGCTTCCCATCAATGATGATGAAGGACTTAGTGTGGCGTGCAAGTCATCGGGCCTCCATCTTATCAGTCGAGAGCACCTCACCGAGGAGGTAGTTGTGATAAGGCGCCCTCCAGTCAGCCAGAGGGTCAGGCCCCGTCGCCGGTTCCACGTCGAACTCCATGACCTCGAGGTTGGAAAGGGTCGGCGGTTGACGAGCCCCCCAGTCTGAGGCAGGCGGTTCGTCCCTGGCCTGCTCTGACTCCTTGTAGCGGATTGAGGGCTTGTACTGATTGTTGGCAAAGATGCCAGACAGGACAGGCTGGCAACTTGACGCCATTTTTGCCAACGTGTCGGCTGCTTAATTGACCCGTCTTGGGATGTGGTTAAGTTCGAGACCATCGAACTTGTCCTCCAGCCGGCGGACCTCTTGGCAATATGCAGCCATCTTGGGGCTGAGGCACCTCGACTCTTCCATGACTTGATCAACAACAAGTCACGAGTCACCCCGGACCTCAAGTCATTGGATGCCCAACTTGATGGCAATGCGTAGGCCGTTGATGAGCGCTTCGTACTCAGCCATATTATTTGAAGCAGGAAAATGAACATGAATCACATACCTCATGCGCACGCCAAAGGGAGAGATGAAGACAAACCCCAAGTCGGCTCCTTCCTTCACCAATGACCCGTCAAAGTACATCGTCCAATACTCCTCGTCAACGGCTGCTGGGGGCATCTGAGTCTCGGTCCACTCTACGATGAAATCGGCGAGCACTTGGAACTTGATGGTTGTCCGAGGGGCATATGAGATCCCCTGACCCATCAACTCGAGGGCCCATTTCGTGTTCCTCCTGGTGGCTTCTGAGTTGTGAACAACCTCACCAACAGGGAAAGATGTGACCACCGTCACCGGGTGTGACTCGAAGTAGTGGTGCAGCTTTCTTTTGGCGATCAGGATGGCGTATAGGAGCTTCTAGATCTAGGGGTAGTGAGTCTTGGCATCGGCCAAGATTTCGCTTATGAAGTATACAGGGTGTTGCACCTTTAGGGCATGCCCCTCCTCCTGCCGCTCCACAACCAGAGCGGCGCTGACCACCTCCATCGCCGCCACAATGTAGAGTAGGAGTGGTTCTCCATCGGTCGGCGGGACCAAGATCGGGGCCTTCGTCAGGAGAGCCTTAACCTTGTGTAAGCATCTAGGCCCTCAAGGTATGTTTCGGTGATTAATGACAACCATTATTGTGACTAATGAGTTTGTACAGCTTTATAGATCATTATCGCTCATTTGGTCATATGTCAAAAAAGGCCCCTAATTTTCATTATTCAAAAAGGCGATCTCGGCATTCAACTCAATAATATATCAAGACTAAGGATCTTTCTAGTCCTAAGTGTCATAAGGTTGAGAAGGACACTTAGGTTAGTATAGGTTTTATAGTTTTGTAGTGATCGCACTATTAAGAGGGGTTTAGGCTAAGTAACTTGAGCATGGACATGGTCACTTGAAAATGAATGCACATAATGGTCACTCAGGGTTCTAGAAGCTCTAATAAGTGGTTCTCAACTTATATCTCAAGAATAATTGGATTTCATTCAAGACTCAAGTCAGAAAAGGCAAAATCAGGAAAAATCCTTAACACCGGTTTAACCGACGCCTCAACTTTTCTATACGTCGGTTAAACAAAGTCAGCAGAGTCTAGTCAAGTCAATACACTGGTTAAACCGACGATATTTGAAATGGGACGTCGGTGCAGTTGTCCAGAGACTTGGTTTTTCAGTTGATCAGTGGATGACTACACTCACCGGTTAAACCGATGATGCGTCGGTTAATCTGCCCAAGCTGTAACGGCTAGTTTTCAGAAGGGGTAGTTTACATTCACCGGTTAAACCGATGATGACTATTGGAGGTACGTCGGATTAACCGGCGCTACGCAGTTTTCTGGCAGCTTTTTCTCCAACGGCTCTATTCGTGTGAGCTGCCTATATATACCCCTCCAATGGGTCATTTTACTACTCTTGACACCAGGCAACATCCAAACACTCATACTATAGTCAAGAGCCACCTTGAGCTTCATCATTTCACATACTTGTTCATTCAATCATTCAAGAAGCAAGATTAAGGACTTGAGTAGAGAGAAGCTTGTGTGCATCCGTTCTTGGTGATCGGTTCTTGCTCAAGTGAAGGCCTTAGCTTGTTACTCTTGGTGATTGGCATCACCTAGGCGATCTTGCTGATCGAGGTGATTCTCGCGGAGCTTGCCAAGGATTGTGGGAGTCCGGAGAAGAAGATTGTACGTGGCTTGATCTCCACCACACCGGGATGGTGAACGGAGACTCTCAGTGAGCGCCCTCGTCTTAGTGACTTGGGAGGTGACAAAACTCTTTGTGAGTGTCACAACGTGGATTAGGGGTGTGTGCCAACACATCGATACCACGGGAAAAAATCCGGTTGTCTCTTGTCCACTTTACTTATTCAAGCATTATCTTTCATGCAATTTATTCATGTGCTTGATTTAGGGATCATTACTTTGCTCTACCTTGCTAGGCGTTATCTCTTTTTATCTTTCCTAGCTTGCGTAGGTAGTTTTAGTTACCCGGTTGGTGAATTGGTGCCTTTCTAGCGTTGCATAGGTTAAAGTTGCTTTACCTTGTTTTAGAATTGAAAAAGGCACAATTCACCCCCCCTCTTGGTCCATCGATCCTTTCACCTTGTCAAGCACCTCTTGAGCCTCGGTGGTCCATGCAAAATGGTCGGTCTTCCTCAGAAGCCGGTAAAGGGGAAGGCCTCATTCGCTGAGGCACGAGATAAAGTGGTTGAGTGCCGTGAGGCACCCTATGAGCCGTTGAACCCCCTTGAGGTTCTGAATCGAGCCCATCTTGGTGATGGCCGCAATCTTCTCTGGTTTGGCTTCGATGCCGCGCTCAACAATGATGAAACTGAGCAGCACTCCCATGGGAACCCCGAAAATGCATTTCTTGGGATTGAGTCTGATGCTATTCATTCGGAGTCTAGTGAAGGTTTGCTCTAGCTGGTGGCGTGCCTCCTCGAGCTCCTTTTGCCGCTCCCGCAACTGCTCAAGCCACACGCGCGGTCTCCCGCACATACGAAAGAGTGTTTCCATCATGGACGCTTTTGATGTGCCCCTCAGGGGGGTCCGCCATGAAGCACTCCCACGAGGGGTGATGGCTTCCCCCGCTGGAGTTGGAGTCAGAGATCACCTCCGATTCCCCCGCGAGGAGGTCATGGAAGGACTCTAAGACGTAGTCCGTCATCCCCACAAACTCGCTTTCTGTGGGGAGCGAATCAAAGCGCAACGCTATGAGGCGTTGTGCATCCTGGGCAGCGTTGCGCAAGCCGGACGGGAATGTTGTCAGAACGCTCCCGATCAGGATCTCCGGGGAGAGCAGTTCTCCTCCGGAAAGCTGTGCCGTCACGTTGATGTCACACCCAGTTTTAAGGAGAAACCAGATGCATCTCATATGTGCGCCAAGATCAAGTTCACACGCATATGATAGACGACACAAGTGTATATCCGAAACAATATCATAACGAAAGAGAGTATTAGAGTTTTATTACATGACCAAAAGTTTTAATCTTAAGCAAACAAACGAACGTCTTTAACTAGCAGTGGAACTTTAACTTCACAGGTAGATGACTGGGAGACATACGCCTAGAACTTCTCGAAGTCTTCAGCGAACTCCGGACAAATATCTTATTCTGAGAAGCATTGGTTTTAATAAAGCAAGTGTAAGTACACTTATAGTTGGTACTTAGAAAGTGGAGTAAATTATATGACATGCAAGGCCAATTTTAAGGAATAGCTAACATGGTTTGACTGCGATAAGTACTTTTAGTTGGTTAAGTTTTATTTAGCAAGCATTAACTAAGTGTAAGTATATACCATAAACCCTTAAATAAGTAAAAGAGATAAGTAACAACAACATAAATAAAGAACATCTATTTGGATCATCTTCAAGTTCAATTATAATGTAAGAGTCCAAGCTGCTCTTAACCGTGAGCACGGCTGATATATCAGTTTTCACTCTGTATAGGTTTTACGCTTTACCCACAACTCGTGTTTCCCTTGATGCCCGGGTTTGCAAGGCTCTTAAACACTTCTGAGGTGAGTGGCAGGAATTCACTATGAGGCCTTTACAAAGATTCCCTAACTTATGATAATCCGCTAAGGTTTCAAGTCAAAGCGATCATAACTCTCCCTGATAAGAAAGACGCCTTAACCAGGATCATATCATAACCTCAAGAGGACCGAGCTATACCCCGACAATGCAACCCCTCTTGCCCTTTCGGTAAGATTATCATAAGTTAAAGTTTCTAATTAATTAGCCAAGACCAGAGCCTTATAGTATTGTGGTTGCACTATTTTCTTGGGTGGTTCTCCATATTCCAATTAAAGTAATGATCTTATAATTATCTCCATAAAGTATTTCAGAACATGAAGTAAAACAAGTGCAACATTGTTTCCATGTTAACCAACCATAGTCTAAGTAGGTGAGCAACTAGCATAGCTGCAACATAAAGTAAACAACTCGTTTAATCAAGGAAGTACAATAGAAATTAGGCACATCCTGAGTTTGGGATCCATCAAATTATAGACTCATGCATGCATATAAAATAAAGGTTGTATTAAGATTATTAGGACCGAAGTATGATCAAGAACCACTTACGTTCATCAAAGCACTGCTGCTGCTCAGGCCGTCTTAAAAGCCTTGCTCTTGCGGCTCCTCGAACTACGCGCCGTCTATCACGCCACATAAGTTCATACAAGCAAACAAGTACAATAAATAAGAAATAGTACATAAAATAATGTAAACAGAACAAAATAAGGTTATAAAGCTACTGTACATGTCGTAAGGATCGCGTGAGCGCAAGAATCGTTAAAAATGGACTTAAAATCGAAAATTTATGGCTAAAACATGATCCAGGGGCTTATTAGAAAGGATTTTGAAAGAAAAATGGCTCTGACAAAAAAAACTGAGGACTAAAATATAAATAAACCTTACATTTAAGGTTTAGATTCAAAAATAGAGGGGCTAGGGATGGCGGGTTAGATTTTAGCAAAATGTAAGGGTTAAAACAGAAGAAAAGGACCTAATCATAATTACTTTTGAACTGCAGCGGACTGCGGGTTAATTTTAAGAAAACTGAGGGGCTATTTTGCAAAACCGGCTAGGGTTGACCGGTACGGGGTTGGGCTGACTCATGGTAGATCAGATCTGATCCGTTGGATCTAGATCCAACAGCGGGTGGCAGCGCAGAGGGGCCAGCGGTGGGTTTCGCGGCGGTGGGCGGCCGGAAGTTTGCCGAAATTCGCCAAACGACGGTTCGGGGCTTGGTTTTGACTTGAGTTTGGGTTAGGAGGGAGAGGGCACAATGCGGGACGCGTCTAAGGCTCGGAACGGCGCGTGGCATGGCTACTCCGGCAAGAACTCGCGCGCGCGAGAAAGTGAGATAGAGAGGGAAACCAGGGGCTACCTTGCTCACCTCAAGGCGGAGCTCCGATGTCGGCTAGAGGCGAGATTGAGGCGGCGAGGCGGCGGGTTTGAAGGCGCAGCTGTACTCGAGCGATGGTGGGGGCATGAGCTAGGGTTTGCCAGGCAGAGGGCGGCAGCTGCGGGCTTTGGGTCAAGGGGGGCCCTGGCGGCTGCTTATAAAGGGGTGGCCGCGAGGCCTCGGCGTGCGCGCCGAAAGATGCGGGGAGGCGGCATGGCCGGGTCGGACTCAAGCTTGAGTCCGGCTCGGTCGGGGGAAGGGGATGGCCCCGACGGGTGGGGCTCGCCTGTCGTGGCAAAGAGGGAGAGAAGAGGGGGGCAGAGCAGGCCGGTTGGGCTGGGCCACGCGGGAGTAGAAAGGGAGAGGGAGAAAGAGAGAAAGAAAGGGAGATTGGGCTAGGCCAAGAGGGAAAAGAGATAGGGTGTCAGACCCGGACCTACGGAACTACGCATATGGCCTACATCTTACAAGATAAGGGGTGGGACATGGCCCACGCTCTACACCGGTTGTAACTACTTGTAGCATAGTAGAACTACTGATACAGTAGTAAAACTAGTCAGAGATAGTAGGAAAGTACCCGAAAAGTACTCGGATAGGACTCTTGGGGTTGTATCCGACTAGAACTTCCATGCAACACTATCCACCCAGACAATATAAGGGCGGACAGGGACCCTCCTCAAGCAGGAGATCATCCGTTCACAACCTAAGGCAATACAAACCACACAGGACGTAGGGTATTACGCTCTCGGCGGCCCGAACGTGTCTAAACTTTATGTTCCTTGCACGTTCGAGTTCCTGATCTCGGCGACACCTACCTAAAAACTCACCACCTCAGGGGTATCTCTCGGTGGGCATGGCGGTAAAACACCGACAGAGGGGGAGAAAAGAAAAGCAGAAAGGTTTTATTTGAATAAAAAGGAAACAAGCACAATTCATTTGAATTTGAATTTGAGAAAATTTAAATTCAACTAAACTCAAACTATAAAACCATGCAATACGGCATGAATGCTCAAAACCTATTTTTCTTATATTTCTTTTTATGTCTAAGTAAATTATTTATAATTCACGGTAAATGTTCTAAACTCAATATAAATTAAATAAACCTTATCGAGCCTGCAATAAATCTAACCAATTTTTTAGGTCCTAAATAGAAAATTAGGGTGTTACATTTGGCAAGTGAAAAGAGAACGCAACGCAAGTCCTCCTGGATTGGTCGGGGACCCAGGAAGGCGTGGAGCTGTGCCCCAGCCTCTCGCAATCGAAATCAAGGAGCCAGCTGCCCTCAGAGGGGCGATCCATTGGGGCGCGCAGCCGCAACCCCTCGAAAGCCTCAACGACGGGGTCGAGGTTGGTGGTGCGAGGGGGTCGGACCAGAACGTGAACCAGCTCCAGCCCTCCCTATGGCGACGATGAAGTCCAGGCTCCCGAAACGCATGAGTGCGCCCAGGGCCGATCCTCCGACATGGTTGGCCATCCGTAGCCTTGTGGAATCGACGAGACACGCAAAAGGCCCCTACCTGGCGCGACGTGTTTTGGACCACTGACTAGTAAATTTGTGCTTGCGTATCTGGCCAGGATGGTGTGCAAGGAAGACACAAGGGTTTATACTGGTTCGGGCAGAATGTCCCTACGTTTAGTTCGAGTTGCTCGTATTCTTGCACTGGTTTGCAGTAGGGGATATAAACAGTCGAGAGAGGGAACGTGTGACGCCCTGAAAATTCACCAAATTAAAACACGCGCTAGAGTGTTTCGTTTAAAAACCACTCGTCGTCGAAACCCTAGCCCTAACCCCTTCTGACCGACACTAAACCTTATCGCCGTCCTATCCCGCGCCGCTCGGAGGCCTGCCGCCCGCGCGCGATCACCCGCCGCGATTAGCGCCGGCGCGATTCCTTTCTCCTCGCGCAGCGCGCGAATTCCGCGCGCGCGTGGCCGACCGGCCACGGTCGCCGCCGCGACCGGCGCCGACGCGCCCCCCCTCTCTCTCTCTCTCCTTTTCCTCTCTCCCATTTCTTTTCTTTTTCCCAATCTCTCTTTCTCTTTTCTCTTTTCCTTTCTTCTTTTTTTTTCCTTTCTCCTTCCTTCTTTCTTTTCCCCCCCTCCTCCCTTCTCTCTTTCCTTCATTTTTCCCCTGCCGCGTGCCCGAATGCCGGCCGGCCGTGCGCCTGCTCTGCCCCGGCCGTGCCGCGACGCACGAGCACGCGCAACGCGTGGCCGTGCGCCGCGCCGCGCCGCCCGTCGCCCGCGCCCTCGCCCTGGCCCGCGCCACGCCGCGCCGTGCGCGCACGCGCGCTCGCCCGGACCCGCAACACCGCGCCGCCCGCCGCTGCCGCGTCCCGCCCCGCCGCACCGCCCGTCGCTTCCCCGCCACTGTGGCCGCACAGCGCTCCCCCACGTGCGACGTCTCGGCCCTCGCCACCGCGCCACGACGGCCACGAGCGGCCAAAACGCCATTAATGGCGCCCGCCGAGCCACCGCGCGGTCCCGCCTCCCCACCGCCTTATCCCGCCTATAAATAGGCCCCCGCCCCGCTCTCTCTTCCCCCACGACCTTCACCGCCACCGCCCGCCGCTTCCCTAGCCTCCAGCGCCGCCGCCGCACGCCGCTCGGCCGCCGCCCGCTGCCCGCCGTCGCCCGGCCCCCTCGCTCCGCCTCGGCCCAAGGTGAGGCCGGGGATGGGATCCCCGTGCCCCCCTCCTCCTCATCCCCCTTGCCCCGGGCTGGCCTTGGCCCTGGCTGGCCGGCGAGGCCGCCGCCGCCGCCCCCCCAATCCCCTCCTCTGTTTCGGTCGCGAGGGAGAGAGGTGGAAGAAAGGGCATTTTGCCCATAGCCCCCCCCCCCCTTTCTGTATTCCCCAAAAAGAACCCCCCTCCCTTAATTACTTCTTTTTGCTAAAGAGACCTTGCTCTTTTTAACATTTCAAACCAAGCCCCTCCATAACGTAAACCTAATTATACTCGACACCCTTTAGCATGCCCTGAATAATTCTAGGATTCGCAAATAAACCCTTACCCTCTTTAGATAATTATGAATAAGCCCCTGGACCCCCGTTTAAGCCCTAAACCCTCTTTAGCGCGTCATTTTATGCGCCAAACGACCTCCGATTGACCTGAAACTTTACCACTCCCCTTCTAGTATAGTTTTAACCATGCCATTAAGAAACCACCCAAAAATATTACCCCTACCTCCGTAACTAAATTATTTCCGATTCAAGCTCAACGATAAAAGCTTTTAGTTCTTTCGCTTGATTGTGTGCCTGCTTGTTTGCGTCGTAGGACACGGAGTGAACGAGGAAGTTCCCGAGTGTGATCAAGTGAACGAGGACCAGTTCTGCGACCCCGAACCCGAAGGACAGTGCTTCGATCAGGACCTCCCGCAAGGACTTGACGATGGCAAGTTCAATCCCGCCCTTTGATGCATGTTTCTGTCCTAGTTTTTATAAACACAACCCAGTGGCCTGTTTTCTAAAATTGCATGGTTTTGCTTGCTGAAAAGATGGTAGGATAGCCACCCTTGTTTGTGATAGCCCTACCTTGACCACATGATTTAATAAAGAAAATGTGTGTGTGTGGGAAGGGATAAAATGTGGTTTTGAAAGATGAGTCAGACGGGATGGATGGCATTTCTGTGTGAATTGCCGTTGGTGTGCTCGTACCTGTGTGGTTGAGCGAGGAAGGGAGATATCCATCTTGTCACCCCTAAGGACCGAATTGATGTGTCGTCTCACCTAGCTTCCTGTCGTGCAAACCACTTGACCGTTGTATGGGCAACGGCTTAGCATAAATCCCACTAGTTAGCCTGATAGCCAACAGGAGAGCTGAGAGCAACGGGTGATCAAGGAGAAGGGATAAGCTCTGTGTGACTTATGCCCCGGTTAAACCTCGGAGATAGGTCGAATGACTCCTTGATGGATCCCGTGGTGGCTAGTCAGGTCTAGCTAAGGTGGGTAATGGCTTTGTTGGGATCTGCACCGACACTAAGGTGATCGTGCTGTGGTACCCCACCTGTGGGTAAAGTTGCACACCTCTGCAGAGATTAAAATCTATTCGAATAGCCGTGCCCACGGTATTGGGCAAGTTATGGTGTGGTCACACAACTAGTGTTTCTCTCCGGGAATGGTTGGGCTGGTGTGAGTTGTTTGAAAAGTGTCCGGCAGTTGTGCCGTGTGCTACGGCGGACGGGGAGTCCGGTAGCAGTTTAAAACTTGGATCCTGTGTGGATCAACATCGTGTGCTCCTTGGTACTAGAAAACCCGTTTTGGAAATGTTTTTTTTAAAATGAACCTTTGCATACAACCGAGTTTTCCACAAATGAACCATAACCTTATCCTTGGATTGTCCTGTGCATTGATTTCTGTTATACCCCCTCCGTGGGTGTGATTGGACTTGCTGAGTATGTTTGTACTCACCCCATTCTTACTTTTACAGTGGAAGATCCAGACTACATCCCCGAAGACGTCGAGTAGGGTTCCGTCCTGCACCCAGTCTTGCCTGTGGTCAGGGCCACCACTGAAGTTCCGCATGGCGCAAGACTCTGATGACCCCCTTTTCGTAGCTAGTGTACTAGTGTGGGTTCTAGTTGTAATACTCGCGATAGTGGCACTTCACTGCCCATTACCGCATAGAGTTGTACGGTGATGTACCATCTGATGTAATTAAAGTGTTATCAGCCTCCTGGGACTGATAAAGCAACACTTTTAAGTCTTCCCTGATGGGGGACGCTTCAGGTGGTATCACAGCCGTAGGCTGGCCGTAGGACGTGACCCTAGGAACGAGACCCTTTTTCAGGCCCTAGGACTTGTTTTGACTTAGCTCTTTTTCTACACAGACACTCACCACCGGTCTTTGCCCTGTTCCAGATGGCTGACAATGGATGGGTCAACGGAATCTGCCACGCAGAGCCCGGCCTTCCTAAGTTATTATTACTCAGCCTGGAACGCGTTGGGATTATGGAACCACCAGAGTATGCCTACCGAGAATACACCTCCGGAGGCACCCTTCGGTGCGATATGATGGTCTTTGTGGAGAAAAGCACCCGCTACCCTGATGTGGACCCCTGGTTCATCTCCACATCTGGCTTCCGCTTCCCTGACACCTACCGAAAGGCCGCCCGTAAAGCCCTGCGACGACTGCGTGTGCTCTACAAGCACCACCTTCAGCGGACCCCTATGGGATTTTTCCCACCCGCTGAGGGAAGAGAACGCACTTGGATTGCCCGGATGAGGGGACTTGGATGAGAAGAAGAAGACCTAGAAGATACGGTCTCCCACCTATCCATCTACCTTACTGGCTTGGATGCACTCTACCGCGAACAAGCGGCACAACTGAAGCAGCTAATCCGTGGGATTGAAAAGATAACTCAGGAGCTGGAGGAACAACGGATAAGAGCCGCAAGCGCCGAGTATTCCTTAGCCACCCTCCAAGCCCAGCTGCAGAAATACGAAAGCTGCAGAGGAATAGGTGGATGGATAGAGGAAGAAGAAGAAGAACCCGAGGAAACCCATTGGGATAAAGGTACTCAGACCGAAGATGAGGTGATGGATCAGCGTCTTCCAATAAAGAAGCGCCCTATTAGGATCGAGGAGGACTCCCCATGATAGGATTAGCACCCCAAGCTAGAACCCTACCCTAATAACCACGTATCCATGAAAACTGTACCCCCATGTTGCAATAATAAATGTTATCTACTCCCTTTTTTACCTGTGCTAGATTGTTTACCCTGTTCCTTGTTTCAGATGGCTGAGGAAGGATGGATCCAGGGCAATTGCCAAGCTGCACCTGGCTTTCCCAGCCTTTTGATCAACGCCCTGGAAGGCCTTGGCGTTACGGAACGCCCAAGGTACTACAGCCGAGAGTACGAACACCATGGTACCCTCCGCTGCAGGGTGATCCTGGTCATCGCCAGGAGCAACCGCTACCCTGACATCCAACCATGGCGAGTGACTGCCATAGGGTTTAGACACCGGGATACCTACCCCTTGGCCATCAGAAAAGCACTCCATTATTTCTGCCGGATTTTTGAAGAACACCTCGCCCCCACACCAGTGAGGTTCTTCCCGCCGGCCATCAGAACCCCAGTTTGGGAAGCACGCATGAGAAGTCTGGAACGACGTCGCCACGAAGAAGGCCCCCTGTACCAAGTGGCAACTTATCTAGCCGCCTTGGACCAACTCTTTGATGAGCAAGCCAACCTTCTAAGGGAGCAGACCCATCGAGCCGAGCAAGCAGAGCTCGCAGTAAGACTGCAGCAGATCCGAGCAGCCCAAGCCGAGGCGAGAGCCGTAGCCGCGGCCAGCAGCGAAGCGGTCGCTCAAGAGAACCTCAGGCGGGCCCAAGACCGGCGTATGCAGGAATGGACCAGAAGTGGAACACCAGTCCCGGCAATTGGCGAAGACCATGTTTTACTCGGGACACCCGTCATAGGATGGGGAACCCTCTTTGGAAATACGCAAGCCCCATCCGAGAATCCTGAAAGTTCTGCTACCGCCGTGGAAAGAAATGGTGCTGCACAACCCTCGGCAAATGAGAATCCAGAGAACGGCGAGCAAGGATTACTCACGCTCCCCGCCCCAGAAGAAGGCACGTCCCGCGACTAGAGTAACCGACGCCACCCTAGTGATGTACCCCCAGCCCCTTTTGTTTAAGTCGTACCCTTAGGCATGACCCCGGACGAGTAGTACGAGACCTGGTCTTACCCGCAAGCTGTACCCCCTTGCAGTAATGAAGTTGTTTGTGCTTGTTGTTTGTGATGTTGTGTGCTAGTTTGTTGTGTGCTGCTTGCTTATGTAACTACTGGCAGGAGGTAGATTCTACCTTATATACGAATTAAACAACTTAAACATCACATAATCGTAACCCCCACTCTACCCAATCAACAGATGGTTCCCCGGAGCGTCACGAGGGCCTCCCGTAGCCGGAACCCCGCAGCCGCTGGTGCCGGAGCACAGCCTGCTGGACAAAACCCTCCTCAGGCAGAACAAGAAGTAAGCCAAAACCGAGGAGAAAATCAAGGAGGAGAGCAACTACCACCACCCCCACCCCTCGGAGACCTGGCACAGATAATCCACAACCAGACCCTCATACTGGAGACACTGGCCAATGCCCTCATTAACCGGCAGCCACGAGGGCAGAACATGAATGACAAGCTGACGGCCTTTCTAAGGACCAAGCCGCCCACCTTTGCCGGATCCTACAACCCTTTGGATGCAGACGACTGGTTACGAGTGATCCAGAGGAAGCTCGAACCATTCGAATGCCAGGACCGAGACAAAGTCCTTCTGGCGGCCCACCAACTCACCGGAACCGCATTAGCTTGGTGGGAAAATTACTGTTCTGCAGCCGAAGATGCCTCTACCATCACTTGGGGAGAATTCGTGAGGGAGTTCCGCCGCTATCACATCCCTTCGGCCACCATGAAGCGCAAGGCGGATGAATTCCGCGCACTGCAACAAGGAAGCATGACGGTGGAGGAATACACCCACCGGTTCATAGAATTGGCCCGATATGCGCCGGAGGAAGTAAACGACGACGATAAGAAACAAGACATGTTCAAGAAGGGATTAAGCCCAGAACTCCGGACCTTGCTTACCCCACAGATCTATCCTGACTTTAACACCCTGATGAACAAGGCTATCCTTACGGAAAGGGCCAAAGCCGAAGAGAGAAAGGACAACAAACGCAAATTCCTGGAAAGTAAGGCCCGCCAACAGGACCGTTTCCAAAAGCCAAGAAACTTCAGCTATACTGCACCAAGATCTCAGGCTCCAATGCAGTATAGGACTCAGTCCCAAGTGACAGGACCACGGGCCCCTGAAGCACAGCCTAAAAGTCAGAATACCATGAGGGCCCCGCAGAGCAATACAAGCCTGGTTGCATCCGACAACACCAATGTTAGGGCCTGTTTCAACTGCCGTGAGACGGGGCATTTCATTGCCAACTGCCCTTATGCCAAGAATAAGCCGGCCACATCAGCCTTCTCCAACACGGTGAATGGACCCAGACCAGCCCTGACCGGCGCCAACCGAGTGCCTATCCGCAACAATGACAATAGTCAGCAGACGAAGCAGTCCCAGCAATCATTTGGACGAGCCCGCGTCAATCACATCGACGCGCAGGAAGCTCAAGGAGCTCAGGGCGTAGTACTCGATGAGTACCTAGTCAACTCAGCTTTGGCAACAGTATTGTTTGATTCTGGAGCATCGCACTCGTTCATATCCTCAAATTTTGTGGAACAATACCGAATACCTACAGTACTACTGAAAACGCCCCTATTAACCCGGACGCCTGGAGGCGACATCAAATGTCAACTAGGTTGTCTACGGGTAAGGATCAAATTAAGTGGGGTAGAATTTCTAGCGGACTTGGTAGTACTTAAGTCTAAGGGGATAGACGTGATCCTTGGAATGGACTGGTTAAGCCGACACAATGGCCTCATAGGCTGTGCTGACAAAGTGGTACACTTAACAAACCCCGAGGGAGTACGAGTAACCTGCCATACCCAGGAAAGTGGGTCTAGCCCAATGGTGTTTAGCATTGAAGCCAAGTCCTTATAAGAAGTCCCGGTAGTGAATGAATACCCAGATGTTTTCCCTGAAGAACTTCCCGGTATGCCGCCAGACAGGGATATAGGATTCGTCATTGACCTTATCCCCGGGACCTCCCCCATAGCCAAGAGACCCTATAGGATGGCAGCCTCCGAGTTAACAGAATTAAAAAAGCAACTAGAAGAACTGCAATGAATTGGCTTCATCAAACCAAGCTCGTCGCCATGGGGAGCCCCAGTTCTGTTTGTCAAGAAGAAAGATGGGAGCATGAGGTTGTGTGTAGATTACCGAGCCCTGAACGAGGTTACCATTAAGAATAAGTATCCCCTCCCCAGGATTGATGACCTTTTCGATCAGCTAAAGGGAGCCAAGCACTTTTCCAAGATCGATCTAAGGTCAGGATATTTTCAGCTCAAGATTAGAGAAAGTGACATTCCTAAGACAGCTTTTGTCACCCGCTACGGGCAGTTCGAGTTCACCGTAATGTCCTTCGGACTAACCAATGCCCCTGCCTATTTTATGAACCTCATGAATAAAGTATTCATGGACGAGCTAGATAAGTTTGTCGTGGTCTTTATCGACGACATACTTATCTACTCCAAGAGTATCCAAGAACATGAGCAACACCTGCGGGTAGTATTGGAAAAGCTGAGGATACATAGGCTATATGCCAAATTTAGCAAGTGTGAATTCTGGCTGGAGAGAGTAGCTTTCCTTGGTCACATTCTGACCGCGGAAGGTGTAGCAGTAGACCCAGAGAAGGTTGAAGCAGTCTCCAACTGGCAGCGACCAACTAACGTTAGTGAAATCAGAAGTTTTCTTGGATTAGCCGGGTACTATCGGAGATTTATTGAGGGATTCTCTAAGATAGCCCGACTCATGACGGAACTTCTTAAGAAGGTGAAGAAGTTCGCCTGGATAGAATCTTGTGAAAGAAGTTTTCAAGAATTGAAGCAGAGGTTGACAACCGCCCCAGTGCTGACCCTACCGGACATTCATCGGGATTTTGTCATTTATTGTGACGCATCCCGACAAGGATTAGGGTGTGTGCTGATGCAAGACGGGAAGGTCGTTGCATATGCTTCCCGCCAACTCAGGACTCATGAGCAGAATTATCCAACCCATGATTTGGAATTGGCAGCCGTAGTACATGCCCTTAAGATTTGGAGACACTACTTGATTGGAAATAAGTGTGAGATTTACACCGACCATAAGAGTCTGAAGTATATCTTCACCCAGCCGAATTTAAACTTAAGGCAAAGAAGATGGTTGGAGTTGGTCAAGGACTACAATTTGGAAATTCATTATCACCCCGGGAAAGCAAACGTAGTAGCCGATGCCTTAAGTCGGAAATCCTATGGGCCCAAAGACGACCATCTGCGCGAGGAGATGGCACGATTAAATGTGCACATTGTTCCTCGAGGTTCCGGCCACGTGCTAAACGTCCAATCGACACTAGAGGATAGAATTAGAGAGGTCCAAAACTCGGATCAAGAGTTAGTAAGGATCTGCAAGCAAACTGGAGAAAACAAAGCACCGGGTTTTAGAGTGGACGATAAGGGAACGCTGTGGTACGAGAGTAGGATTTGTGTACCCCAGAATGGAGACTTCCGGCAGTTAATCATGGACGAAGCGCATAACTCGGCCTACTCCATCCACCTAGGATCTACCAAAATGTATATGGACATAAGGCAAAAATATTGGTGGAATGGAATGAAGGTGGATGTTGCACGATTTGTGGCCCATTGTGGTACTTGTCAAAGGATCAAGGCCGAACATCAAAAGCCAGCAGGACTGTTGCAACCCCTACCTATTCCGGTTTTGAAATGGGATGAGATAGGGATGGACTTTGTAGTGGGTCTACCTAGAACACAGAAGGGACACGATTCTATATGGGTAATAGTGGACCGACTCACTAAATCGGCACATTTCATACCCGTACGAACTATTTACGGTGGAGAAAAACTGGCAAAACTCTATGTAGAAAATATAGTAAAGCTACACGGAGTACCTAGCAGGATTGTCTCAGATAGAGGGACCCAATTTACCTCTAGGTTCTGGAAAAGCTTGCATCAAGCCATGGGCACCAAGTTAGATTTCAGCTCCGCATATCATCCACAGACGGATGGTCAAACCGAAAGGGTAAATCAAATTATGGAGGATATGCTGAGAGCATGCGTCTTGACTTACGGAAAGGATTGGGAGCAAAGTCTGCCTTATGCAGAATTTTCGTACAATAATAGTTATCAAGCCAGCTTGGGCATGTCGCTATTCGAAGCTCTTTATGGAAGAAAGTGCAAAACTCCCCTAATGTGGTCGGAAGTTGGAGAACGTGCCCTAGTAGGATCTGCACTCATAAAAGAAGCAGAAGAAAAAGTAGCGGAAATCCGCGAGAAATTGAGAGCAGCTCAGTCCCGACAAAAGAGCTACGCAGACAAGAAGAGGCGGGAAACAAGTTTCAACCCAGGAGATTTTGTCTATCTCAAAGTCTCACCCATTCGAGGAACACGGAGATTTCAGGTACAAGGTAAATTGGCTCCTCGATACATTGGACCGTATCGGGTTTTGAAGAGGGTCGGAGCAGTGGCATACCGACTAGAGTTACCAGATGAAATGTCAGACGTACACCCAGTGTTTCATGTTTCGCAATTAAGAAGGTGTTTGAGAGCACCCGAGGAAGAACACGTGCTGGTGGAAACTATAGATCTGCAGCCGGATCTGCGATACCAGTAAGTACCGGTCAAAATTCTGGACACTGTCACTAGAAGGACGAGAAACTCCGAAGTACGGATATGCAGGGTTCAATGGAGCAGACACGGAGTAGAGGAAGCAACCTGGGAACGCGAGGAGGCTCTAAAGAAGGAATTTCCCCATCTGTTTAGGAGCCAGCCGAATCTCGAGGATGAGATTCATTTAAGTGGGGTAGATTTGTGACGCCCTGAAAATTCACCAAATTAAAACACGCGCTAGAGTGTTTCGTTTAAAAACCACTCGTCGTCGAAACCCAGCCCTAACCCCTTCTGACCGACACTAAACCTTATCGCCGTCCCATCCCGCGCCGCTCGGAGGCCTGCCGCCCGCGCGCGATCACCCGCCGCGATTAGCGCCGGCGCGATTCCTTTCTCCTCGCGCAGCGCGCGAATTCCGCGCGCGTGTGGCCGACCGGCCACGGTCGCCGCCGCGACCGGCTCCGACGCGCCCCCCCTCTCTCTCTCTCCTTTTCCTCTCTCCCATTTCTTTTCTTTTTCCCAATCTCTCTTTCTCTTTTCTCTTTTCCTTTCTTCTTTTTTTTTTCCTTTCTCCTTCCTTCTTTCTTTTTCCCCCTCCTCCCTTCTCTCTTCCCTTCCTTTTTCCCCTGCCGCGTGCCCGAACGCCGGCCGGCCGTGCGCCTGCTCTGCCCCGGCCGTGCCGCGACGCACGAGCACGCGCAACGCGTGGCCGTGCGCCGCGCCGCGCCGCCCGTCGCCCGCGCCCTCGCCCTGGCCCGCGCCACGCCGCGCCGTGCGCGCACGCGCGCTCGCCCAGACCCGCGACGCCGCGCCGCCCGCCGCTGCCGCGTCCCGCCCCGCCGCGCCGCCCGTCGCTTCCCCGCCACTGTGGCCGCACAGCGCTCCCCCACGTGCGACGCCTCGGCCCTCGCCACCGCGCCACGACGGCCACGAGCGGCCAAAACGCCATTAATGGCGCCCGCCGAGCCACCGCGCGGTCCCGCCTCCCCACCGCCTTATCCCGCCTATAAATAGGCCCCCGCCCCGCTCTCTCTTCCCCCACGACCTTCACCGCCACCGCCCGCCGCTTCCCTAGCCTCCAGCGCCGCCGCCGCACGCCGCTCGGCCGCCGCCCGCTGCCCGCCGTCGCCCGGCCCCCTCGCTCCGCCTCGGCCCAAGGTGAGGCCGGGGATGGGATCCCCGTGCCCCCCTCCTCCTCATCCCCCTTGCCCCGGGCTGGCCTTGGCCCTGGCTGGCCGGCGAGGCCGCCGCCGCCGCCCCCCCAATCCCCTCCTCTGTTTCGGTCGCGAGGGAGAGAGGTGGAAGAAAGGGCATTTTGCCCATAGCCCCCCCTTTCTGTATTCCCCAAAAAGAACCCCCCTCCCTTAATTACTTCTTTTTGCTAAAGAGACCTTGCTCTTTTTAACATTTCAAACCAAGCCCCTCCATAACGTAAACCTAATTATACTCGACACCCTTTAGCATGCCCTGAATAATTCTAGGATTCGCAAATAAACCCTTACCCTCTTTAGATAATTATGAATAAGCCTCTGGACCCCCGTTTAAGCCCTAAACCCTCTTTAGCGCGTCATTTTATGCGCCAAACGACCTCCGATCGACCTGAAACTTTACCACTCCCCTTCTAGTATAGTTTTAACCATGCCATTAAGAAACCACCCAAAAATATTACCCCTACCTCCGTAACTAAATTATTTCCGATTCAAGCTCAACGATAAAAGCTTTTAGTTCTTTCGCTTGATTGTGTGCCTGTTTGTTTGCGTCGTAGGACACGGAGTGAACGAGGAAGTTCCCGAGTGTGATCAAGTGAACGAGGACCAATTCTGCGACCCCGAACCCGAGGGACAGTGCTTCGATCAGGACCTCCCGCAAGGACTTGACGATGTCAAGTTCAATCCCGCCCTTTGATGCATGTTTCTGTCCTAGTTTTTATAAACACAACCCAGTGGCTTGTTTTATAAAATTGCATGGTTTTGCTTGCTGAAAACATGGTAGGATAGCCACCCTTGTTTGTGATAGCCCTACCTTGACCACATGATTTAATAAAGAAAATGTGTGTGTGTGGGAAGGGATAAAATGTGGTTTTGAAAGATGAGTCAGACGGGATGGATGGCATTTCTGTGTGAATTGCCGTTGGTGTGCTCGTACCTGTGTGGTTGAGCGAGGAAGGGAGATATCCATCTTGTCACCCCTAAGGACCGAATTGATGTGTCGTCTCACCTAGCTTCCTGTCGTGCAAACCACTTGACCGTTGTATGGGCAACGGCTTAGCATAAATCCCACTAGTTAGCCTGATAGCCAACAGGAGAGCTGAGAGCAACGGGTGATCAAGGAGAAGGGATAAGCTCTGTGTGACTTATTCCCCGGTTAAACCTCGGAGATAGGTCGAATGACTCCTTGATGGATCCCGTGGTGGCTAGTCAGGTCTAGCTAAGGTGGGTAATGGCTTTGTTGGGATCTGCACCGACACTAAGGTGATCGTGCTGTGGTACCCCACCTGTGGGTAAAGTTGCACACCTCTGCAGATATTAAAATCTATTCGAATAGCCGTGCCCATGGTATTGGGCAAGTTATGGTGTGGTCACACAACTAGTGTTTCTCTTCGGGAATGGTTGGGCTGGTGTGAGTTGTTTGAAAAGTGTCCGACAGTTGTGCCGTGTGCTATGGCGGACGGGGAGTCCGGTAGCAGTTTAAAACTTGGATCCTGTGTGGATCAACATCGTGTGCTCCTTGGTA
Organism: Panicum hallii; assembly: GCF_002211085.1. Taxonomy (NCBI): domain Eukaryota; kingdom Viridiplantae; phylum Streptophyta; class Magnoliopsida; order Poales; family Poaceae; genus Panicum; species Panicum hallii. The sequence goes on from NC_038042.1 coordinate 8,704,521, forward strand.
CTAGAAAACCCGTTTTGGAAATGTTTTTTTAAAATGAATCTTTGCATGCAACCGAGTTTTCCGCAAATGAACCATAACCTTATCCTTGAATTGTCCTGTGCATTGATTTCTGTTATACCCCCTCCGTGGGTGTGATTGGACTTGCTGAGTATGTTTGTACTCACCCCATTCTTACTTTTACAGTGGAAGATCCAGACTACATCCCCGAAGACGTCGAGTAGGGTTCCGTCCTGCACCCAGTCTTGCCTGTGGTCAGGGCCACCACTGAAGTTCCGCATGGCGCAAGACTCTGATGACCCCCTTTTCGTAGCTAGTGTAGTAGTGTGGGTTCTAGTTGTAATACTCGCGATAGTGGCACTTCACTGCCCATTACCGCGTAGAGTTGTACGGTGATGTACCATCTGATGTAATAAAAGTGTTATCAGCCTCCTGGGACTGATAAAGCAACACTTTTAAGTCTTCCCTGATGGGGGGACGCTTCAGAACGGGCTCCCAAGTCTCTTGTGGCAAAGTGTTATGCGAGTGTGTGAGTGTCCGAGAGTTTGGTCCCCCTACGGGGGTCCTAACCTTCCCTTTATAAGCCAAGGGGCAGGGGTCACATACATGAGAGAGATAAGAAGTGGACAGAGGAGGGTCGTTGGGATCCCGTTGCTCTCCTTCCCTTTACGTGAGCTCCATTGACCCTGTAGATGACGACGGGGTGTCCCTGCACCGCTCCCTGTCAAGACGTGCGACATGCGCCTCAATAGGACGGCAGCGCGGGCCTCCAGCGTGTCTGGTGGGCGACGTGCGCTCCGATCAAGATGGGCGGCGTGAGCCCCCGGCGCGTTTTGCGGCTTAACCCCCGGCGCGGCGGGCGACGGGGCTCGCCGTTATGGCCTGTCACCTCTGGAGGTCACGTCGAGGTGTGCCCTCGCCTGTTCTCATGTTAGAGGCTTGACCTCCGACGTGAGCCTTTACTCCCACGGGACCCTGAGGGTCCATGTTTCTGAGACGAGCGCGGCCGCATCCGTACACTCGGGGTCGGACGAGGCAGAAACCTTTCCTACAGTGGTCGGATGAGGCTGAGCCCGCGCCCTCGAGGTCGGGCGAGGCGGCTCAACGCCCCGCGTCTGGGCCTGATGCTAGTCCGTCGACGTTCCTTCAGCCAATGGGCCGTCCGCGGCCGCGTGGCTACCTAGTCAGGTCAAGCTGCACAATTTGGAAGGGCTAATCCGCGATTAGCTCCCTAAAGACCGTACTTTGGAGATCCATGATGCACTTTCTTAACCATACAAACTATATGACCCGCCATTTAGCACAAAATTTGCTATTTCCTCTTATCATTAGTTGATTAGGACATCGACATGGTCCAAGCAGACTACCCTTTAATTAACTAACAATTTCTACAAAAATATACTACTATATAAAATGAAAGAGGTTATATATTACATAATTATTTTTTATATCAATCTAGTAATACTAACGTTGCGTGGCCAATCTATAAAAGTTATAAACTTTTTATATATCATGTGGCTAAATGTAACTATGTTTGAGCGAGTACAATGCTAAATGAATTTATATTATTTTCTTGAACCTAATCTCTAGTATTATTTTCGATGCGTAGGTAAAATATGACGCCGCAGGAAACATAACCCATCTCTTGACGCCACCGAGTTTCCAACTGTGCTAATCAAGGGTCCATGTGCCGCTGCTTTGCTGCGCCTCCTCGGATTAATCAGCCTGACAGCCTACTAATCAAATCCCGTCGGCCTCCTAAGCAAAACAGCGAGGCCACCACACCACACTCACCCAGCTAGAAACCAGAGGGAAGCAGGAAGCGGCCGCTGCAGCTGAGGGAGAGGGGAAGAGTGGGATCCCCGAATGGCGATGGGCGAGGCGAAGCCGTCGGTGCTAATCCCGATGCCCAGCCGCGACCGGGACCGCGACCGGGACCTGCTCGTGCCGCCCGCCGCCGTCGCCACACACGCGTCCCCGTCCACCCGCGCCGGCGCCGGCTCCGACGACGACGACGACGAGTCCAAGCCCTCGTCCGCCTCCGCCGCTGCCGCCGCCGCGCAGTCCGGCCGCGAGGTCGCCGCCCTTCCCCCTCCCCCTATTTCCCCCTTCCGGCTTGGCTCGCCTCGCATCGGCGGCGGCTTCTCCTGCCAGATTTGATCTGCCCGAGAAGTGGCAGTGCGCGAATTGCAATGGGATTTGAAATGTGGCTGTTTTTCTTGTGCTCCGTGTCAGGCGTTCCACAAGGTTGTGCACAGCTGGGCGTCCAAGAAGTTCATGACCGGATGGTATGCTTGCTTCCTGGATTCTGAATCTCTCCTCCTCGATTCCCTAGTTTTGTTTTTGTTGCGCAATCCAAATATTTGAGGGACTTTATCTGTGCTACTTTGAACTCGATGGGTGTTTTGCTGCTCTAGCTGCATAGTGTGGAAAGCTGGCATTTTTAAGATTTTGTAGTTCGTTTGTGAGGGACAATACCGTTCAATCATGAAAATTGCAGCAGGTTTCGTGGTTCTGCTGTTGGATTTATCCTTGGGACTGGATACAGATGCTTACTGAAGCTTTTTTTTTTTGTGTGTGAATTGTAATGCCAATGTGTTTTCCTGCTGCCAGTTAAAAAATGTTGCGATGAACTATAAACTGAGTGCAGACTGCACCTGAACCTGTTATTGCAAGGGAGTTGATCATTTGCCACTGAAAGATTGATGCTTGAGGATCTACCTATTGATGTCTCACTGACACCTGAGTCCTAGGCCAGATGGCATTGAAATTATGGAGCGGTAAACCATCAAGTGTGCCTCAATCTTAACCACAAGCTTAGAGCCTAGTAAAACTTATGAATGGATGAGTTGTGGTTTCCCAATTATTTTACATGTGGACACTGGTTTAAAATGATCTTCGAATCTAATATACAGCACCATGTATGCAAAAATCACCTGTAATTGTTTACATTTTCTTTTGCGCCCGTATAATTTGTACTGTGCTAGTTGAACTGCTAGATATGTTTTCTGATAATTTTGCTGAATAATATTGTCAGAAATATCCTTCTGCTGGGTAAAAATTGATTGATTTAATAGTTATATATTCCTTGAGTGCTTTTGAAGTGTTTGGTTTTGGGAAAATGACAGAAGTGAGAGTTAATACCACCAGAATGGGTAGCTCCATTTCCGTATTCACATGATTATGTTGATGCTGGCCATATATGACGTGCATAAATTGAATAGGATACAGAATCTAACGATTATTAGTGAAGCACAGAATGAACTATAACTTAGTGTATGTGGATGGAGTAAAATATGAGTGAAACAATTTTTCTTAAAGATGAGTCAAGAATCTTTTCACTGTATCTTTTTTTCTGTTTTCTAAAAAAATATCCTGTGCAATATACGCGGTTCGTTGACTTGCAGCATTTCTTTTTCAGTTTCATCATTATGTCTCTTGTTATTAATAATGTGACCAAAGAGCATAAAATTTATACGGATATGGTTGGCTTGGCTAAAGAAATGAAAATTTGAGCTTTCTTTTGACTACATTCAGTTCTTGGAAAATGTACTAATTTTATTGTAAATGATGAAAAGTGGTACTGGGAAATTGATTCTGCACTAAGCATAGGTGTACATGGATTAGAATCATACAGAGTTAATCTTTTTTGGAAGGTTTCTCTTCATCTAGTCGGGTTCAACCATGGTACCATAAACTCCTTGGTTTCTCTACTTCTGTTAGTAAAGGGGCACCATAGAATGAAATTCGAGATTGAATAATATTTGGATCATATTCTCTTCACTATAGTTTGCCATATTAATAAGCTACTGTAGTGCCGCGTACTTAAGTAGAGAAACGTAATATTAGTATTTGGTTACATTCTTTTGAGATTGTCCCTTTATTACTCGGTACTGATGGGTTTCCCCAATTTTGTTGCAGTGTAATCCTCTTCCCAATCGCAGTTACATTCTATGTGACATGGTGGTTCTTTCGCTTTGTGGATGGATTTTTCTCTCCAATATATGCTCATCTGGGAATCAATATATTTGGTATGTATGGGAGACCAACTGATTGTTTCTGCGGTTTACTTTCTAGATGACCCCTCAGAGATCATCAGACTTGTATATATCATGAGATGCATATCCATTTTTCTAAAAAAATTAATAATGTTTGCCTATGTAGCTTACTAGTACCAAAAATATTGCCTCAGTGGAGATTTGTAGATTTGTTAAGACTTACTAATTACATTTGTCTATTTTATGTACAACGAGCATTATAGACAGTATAGAATTGTACTTTGTATTGTAGTAATGATGTGCACTTGTTACCATCGACATGTTGGGCAATCTTGAGACCTAGTCATCCAACCATATTTCGGTATGTGGTAAAATGTAACATAAACCGGAGTCTATAAACACAGCATGTTCTTTTAGCTGTTTGTTTTACAATGTTAGTACATGAAACAGTTAATTCACATGTTATCCCATGAGCCTACCTTGTCCTGTTGTAAAGATTCATGCACTGCTGTGCCAAGTGCATTTGAGACATTAGGATGCTGTTATTTTTAATCTAGTGATGGGTTCAAGCTTTTTCTTCAATATGCTTCCCAAACTCCATCCTCCTGGTTTACTAGCAGTACCCCCTTTCTAGTGTCTTGTTGATCAAATTTGTTCAAGTACATTTTAGCAAATTCATGGGCCTAGGTGCAATGTATACTAAGAAAAATTATTCTCTTTTAGTTCGTTCACTAATTAGCTTTATATGGAAATTCTCTGGATGTTTCTATGAATTTGCACTACATTATGAAATTTGATGTCTTTTTCATCTTCTTGCAGGACTTGGTTTTGTAACTTCAATAGCTTTCATTTTTGTGGTTGGTGTGTTCATGTCATCTTGGCTTGGGGCGTCTATTCTTGGTCTTGGAGAGTGGTTCATAAAACGAATGCCATTTGTTCGCCATATCTACAATGCGTCTAAGCAAATCAGTGCTGCCATTTCACCTGGTTAAGTTCATTGCCATTTTATGATTCTAAAACCATAATTCAAATGGTGCTCACTCATACAATTTTAATTGCAGATCAAAACAAGCATGCATTCAAAGAAGTGGTCATCATTAGGCACCCAAGAATTGGCGAATATGCATTTGGATTTATCACTTCAGAAGTTCTGCTTCAGGTTTGTTTGGTTTCACTGTTAGATTCGGTTGATAGGCCTTTATGTCATATTATCATGATTATTTTTCATGTATTTTATTTGTGCAACCGTATTCAGGGTTTTCTCATTTTTCTGGTAATGTTATTAGCATATTGTTTAAAAATGATGCTACTAAAAAATATGATGCAGCCAATTTCATCATATACTAATTCCTGTTGTCCTGCAGAAGTTTTTTTGTTATAGATTTTCCCTGTTAAACAAGATAAGAAAACCATGAATTCTTCTAAACCACTTAAAGTGGTACAAGTCATCAATCGGTGTTGTGGACTGGGAAATTCCAATTCATTTAATTGTTTGCTTGTGCAAAGTATTACATGCTTGAAGCAGGTGAGTTATTGGAACAACTAAAAGCTTTGGCCTTTCTAAAAATTGGATCTTGATGTTTTAATTTTACTGGGTCTGCTAGCCCTGATGTGTGGTACCCGCAGATTTTTTTTCCTATGAACGTCACTAAGTTACAGGAGCTTGGACAAGTGTCATGTGTTGTGCTGGTACCATCTATTCATCTAAAGTGCAATCAGGAGCTTTCTGAATCAGGAAATTGACAGTGTCCTTAACAATGTCTGAGTTAAACATGTAGATTCACTTGATGCTTTTGATTCCTGAAAACGTGCATCTGTATTAGTTTTATATAGATTTGATGTTGTCCATGGATATTGCTGTTGTTATGCATATAGCGGTGTTTCATTTCACAGGCTATATAAAAATTTATGTTGTTAATTGGACATGTCTCGACTGTAAGCTCATGTAAAAAAATATTGCTGATGTATTACTTTGTTTTTACTCAGGGTTATTCTAGTGAAGAACATATGTGCTGTGTTTATGTTCCGACCAACCATCTCTATATTGGTGACATATTTCTGGTCAGCTCAAACGACGTGATTAGACCAAACATATCTGTCCGTGAAGGCATTGGTACCCATCCTCTGTTTTCTTTTTTCCCTGTCATATTTATGTATGCTTTGAATTGTTTTGATATAAACAAAACATCTTTTTGCAGAAATTGTTGTCTCAGGGGGCATGTCAATGCCTCAAGTTCTATCAATCCTGGAAAGTGAGCCGAACCAGTTGAGCAGGATCAGATCCAACCGAAGCTGAGATTACTTTACATTTGTAATTCATGTTCCAGTCCTTGCTTGTTTCTGTAAGTACAAGAGTAGGTTGTGATAGAATGTACAGTTTTCCTGGGTGCAATGCAAAATCTGTCTAGACCACACAAGCAGTTACTCACCTTACTGCACCCACTTTATGATAGTCTCAGCTTCTCAGAAATCTAACTTAGCAGCTCCATTTGAAGTAGAGTTGACCTGTGTTGAGTGGTCAGGTTTGGCCGTGGAAGAATTTGGCTTACTGCTTGGGCAGGAGGATTTGGATTCATCTTTTTGTCGCCTGGTTCAAACATTATCTGAGTCTCAAAAACTTCTATGCGAGATCTACTCTAAACGCTCTCAGTTGTCGTCTTTTATTTTTGGTTTGTTTCTTATACTAGTTCGTGATAGGCTATTCGTACGTTATACTACCTCTAATTATTTTAGTTCGTGACGTCTGGAAGTCCTCCAGCAGTATTCATTCCTCTTGTCAAAGAAAGCATTCTGCCCGTTCCTTCAATCGTAGTGACTGCTGATCCAACGGTTAACGGGTGACACGTGGCACGATGGGTTTGCCAGGCTTGGACGTAGGATTCGTGTTTAGAAAGAGAAGAATTAGACTTTGGATTTATAATCTCAAGATCTATGGCCTTCATTGGCCAAGCTTGTGATTTGCCAGCAGATGAACAATTCAACACGACACCCAGCTTTATACAAACCATGAGTGCTAATTTAAACGCTGAATATATATATATATATATAAAGAATGAGAGATACAAGCCATGGATGCTGAATAGGTATCCACATACAAGTAATGCACATTTTATACAGTAGAAGCAACTCCAAGCATTTTGACCATGTTCAATTAGTAGTTCATACTCCCACAAATCGACCGCAGGAAATCCCACATGGACCCTCTCACTTGAACTGTATCTTGCTTGCGAATGTTTGGCCAAACTTCCATCCTTTTGGCACCACGTTCGTGAATTCAAGAGTCTGTCCATCGGTGTCGGTGACCCTAAACGAGAGACTTTGCCCCGTAAGGTATGCAAGGGAGTGCCATTGGGCACCCCAGTTGCGCGCCATTGGCATCCAGTTATCCGAACCGGAGCTCTTGACATCCATGGATTTGATGGAGCCAGCTGCTGCGACATTGGCTATGAGCACAAGGTTGAAGTAGTCGTGCCCGTTGCTCGTGAACCGCACCCCACCTCGCCTCACGCAAGGAACCCTGCAACCAACAATTCAACCTTCAATTCAGATGATGATCTTGGGGGAAAATTGTTGATCAAGTGAAGATCAAGAGACTAGCCCACCTTCTGTACATGACGGGGATGATACCGCCGCTGTAGACGCCGATCTTCTCCCAGGCCGGCTGGGCCATGTCGAAGTGCGCCCGCGGCGGGTTGCACCAGCCGCCGTTGTCGCCGGGCAGCGCGTAGTTGGGCGGGCAGAAGTTGGTGGCCGTGACGGTGACCGTCACGCCGGGCTTGCAGAACGCCGGGTCCGCCCTCTTGCGGTCGCAGGCGATCTTGTAGCACTGGCCGCACGACGCGCCGTCGTTGAAGAGGGCAGTGCTCAGCGCCGCCGTCCGCGTGCCGTAGCCCTGCGAGTACAGGTTGCCGTACCCGCACGCGCCGCCTGCCGTAACACATGAGCATCAGAAAACCGTTATGACAATCCGGTTTAATTCTGCCATATACACTGCTATCCCATGGTTTTTGAGCGGGTAGATCAGAGGAGCTTACCCATGGTGCCGGAGGCGTCGGCGCCGCCGTAGAACGTGGCGTGCGCCTTCAGCCATCCCGCCGGCGCCGGAGATGACGACGACGACGTGCTGGCGGGGCCGGCGTCATCAGCGGCGGCCAAAACCCAGGCAGCAGCTGTGGCGAGCAACACGAGTGTGAGAACTCGAGCTGGAGCCATACCGATCGCGCTCGCAGTTTCGTGTGCCTCTGAAAGCTGCACGAGAAGAAGCTACTGTTTGTAGCTCAGACTCAGAAGGTGGATCGGAGCTGCCTGCAACTGCAAGAGGTGTTCCTCAATTTGCTGGATGGATTTCGTTGTGATGATTGGTTGTGTATATATACACACAGCCGCAGGCCTTTAGCCTTTGTTATCACGACTGAAGGGTTGCTAGGGATATGCTAAACAAATTAAGGGTTGTGAACGAAGAGCTAACGTGCACATGAGCATGGCTACGCAGCGGCGGCGTCGCATGGCTTAAGGTGCAATCCAGAAGAGAGAATAAACGCAGACGCCGTAGACGCGTTATTACCATTTTGTATATATATAAAATTATAAATTATAGCATAATGCTCGTGTGTTGCTACGGTAATATAAATTTTACCTGGACCCGTATGAGATTACCAACTTTGTGCTCTTTCATTCCATGTGCTGATGACCGCGTGAGATATTGATTGTCCAGTTTCCGATTGAGATTCTGATTGATTTTTCTAGATTTCGATTAGAATTCTGATTGATAGAGAAGTAAAATCATTGCTTACTTTAAAATAGTATATATATATATACACACATTACTATTAGTCAATCTTTGCTTTGCCTAATCTCTGACGCGGAGAGGATCGTTGCTTGACTTGCGAAGGCGAAATGAACGGCTCCCCTTGTCTAAGCAACGAGATGTCGTTCGTTTCTTCAGAGGTACTGTACGTACGAGAGCTGAGTGGTCCTGCACTGCACCTGGACCGGAACATCAGCGCCCGTCAGCGTGTAAGTGACATAATGATCAGCATCATCTGTAGGCTATGTGACTTAAGAGACTTGTCATGCCAGGCCATGCCATACATATACGAATGCCAGCTTCAAGTAATAAGATAATATAATTCTCCTACGTGTTAAGAGAAGAAAATAGCATGCATGGTGCCATGGTGCATGGTTGTTAAAATCGTCGGGACCCTAGTCTTACCATCGTATGATATGGTCCTACGATTCTATATACCTATACCAATGTGGCAAAAATCTTATCAAGAATCTAACTTAGATCTTATCAAGAATCTATGCATCTAGTAGGGTGATGGTAGAATATCATATGCTTCTGGTCTTAAGAATCATGTAAGATCACAGTAGAATTATGGTAATCATATTAATATTATTATCACCGAGGGGTTATTCTAACTAAGCAACTTGGCTAGACAGAATTGGCATGGAAACAAGAATTGTTTCTACTGTAGTAACAATGAGGCTATACAATATCTCTTCTTATTTGAATGCCAAATCGCTAGGTCTTACAGAAACCTAATAATGTTATTTATATGTTTGGGTCTTGGCTACAAGGTGTAAGGTGGAAGAACAATAATTTAATTCTAACGGGAGTAAGCGTTGTTTGTTGGTCCATATGGCTAACACTACTAGAAAACGGTTTATCGGTACCAGTACGTTAGTGCCGGTCAAGAACGAGCCGGCACTAACGTGCCTCAACAGTGTAAGGCGGGCACGTTAGTGCCGGCTAGAATTACCAGCCGGCACTAACGTGCCATCCCCCCAACTGGCAGACAGCTGCCACAACGGTCAAAACGCACGTTAGTGCCGGTCCGCATTTCTAGCCGGCACTAACCTGGTCAATTACAAGTTAGTGCCGGCTGTCTGCTCTAGCCGGCACTAAACGTACACATTTAGTGCCGGCTAAAGCCACTAGCCGGCACTAACTTGCCCCGTATATACCGGCCACTCCAAACCCCCAGCCCTCCATTTCATTTGGCACTCCTTCTTCCCGAGCATTCAACCGAGCTCTTCTCACTCCCATGGCGTGTTACAGGGGAGGTGCTGCCCATTTTTCTCCAAATTTGTGAGGATTTCACCCATCCAAGTGCACCAAAGGTTAGTATCTTCTTCCACTCTTCTTTCACGGTGTTTATTCTTTGTTTCATGCTTTCTAGATAAAGAAAATAGTGATTTTAAGGTTGAGGAAAAATGAGCATCATTTTCCGATTTGTTCATTAATTTGAGCAAAATAGAATCGATTTGTTACTTTTTAGAGAAGGTTTTCTAGATAGTTTGACTATGACACATTTAGAGTAATTTATTTGAATTATTTCACGGGGGCATGTGTATATGTTACTATGCAAAATTTTAGAGATTTTAAGGATGAGGGACAATGAGCTAATTATTGATAAATTTCCTGCTATAGTGATAAATTTGGCTTATTTAGGTAATGAGCTAATTATTGAAATAATGGATCTGATTACACCGAAAATACGATTTTGTTAAAGAAACACTATATACCTAACTAGTGAAACAGAACAAAGCCACTCAAGAAAACTCAAAATAAAAGGACAGAACATACTTTGGGATTTGGATCATCAGCATCACATAAAGCACCAGCTAGAGTAGTATAGTTATCAGCTTCTATATGCCCCAATTGTCACCATACACTGTCAGTAGCTTCTTCAATTTTCGCACAACAGTTTCCTTTGGAAAACCCATACTGGTCATGGATCTGACCGCATCATTAAATCTTTCCTCCAAAGCGTTTGGAGCTGCCATCCTACTAGCAATGAAGTAAGCATCAAACATGATATAAATACATATTAAAAAGGGAATGATTCACGGCATGAAAAATATTAAGGTTTGCAATGCAAGATAGGCTGCAATTGTTAACAAGCTGGCAAGATATAAGCTATAAGCAAGTTATATTATCTTGAACTAAGCATGCTTCATTTGGTACAGTGAACCATAATTTGTGGCATTAGATCTTTATAAGAGAGGCTAGAACAAGACTTAAAGATGGAAGAGACAATTCATTCTTGCTGAATTTGATACTGGCAAAATACCCGTTCTTATATAACTCGTGGACTGGAGTGGACTAATAGGAAACAAATGTTGTCTATGGAAGCTAATTGGTATATCCCATATAAATCATTATCTCAGGGAACTAATTAAGATTATAAGAATGGAACAAAACAATTGACTGACCAGATGAATCTTTCCAAAACCTGGCTGTGGGGAAGTTTTAGATATGTACAAATCATGGTACCACATGCATGATATTGTACAGTAACATTCTTGTGTAGATGTTGCCTCCAAATGCCATATGCAGTAAAATCAAAATTATTATTTCAAAACGTTTATACTATCTATGGTGATTTCTCAATTTTAATCACACTGCAGTTCTTGTTCCTACTAAACACTAATGTTATGAAAAAAAAACAAAACCATGTATACCATCTCTTATCAAGTATGAAGAAATACCTTTTCCTTTAATTCATGAAAACATGACAAATAGACTTGTTGTTGTGGGGTTCATGGCCACAATACGAAACAAATCAGGGCACCCACTAGTTATTACATGCACAAGCCCAACAAACTGAAATCAATCCCGACAAAGCAAATGCACCACAGCAAGATGTAGAAAAAGGGGGTCGTGATCTATTGGACAACCCGCACACAATAAATGCACAAGCCATATAATAATCTCTAGAAAAATTTCTGCAAATTATAAATATCCTGATGTATGTATAATTAGAAGCTTTGCAAATAAATCTTGAGTAAAACTACAGAGGCAATTCACTGTATAAATTTTTTAAGAATCATCAAAATTCTTCCCAAAACCATATTTAGAGGTTTCGAAAATGACATCCAAAAACATATAGAATAGGTGATCTTACATAAGCTTGCAAAATTTTAAAATTGAGTTCAACCTCATGGGATATGAAGTTGACAGATAGCAATATGTATCTATTTCATCACTACTCATGTAGCCATCTGCTGATTTTCATATCTCAAAAATGAGATTGAGTTTGATCATAAAATTTTGCAAGCTCCTATTGTATATGTCTGATTTTTTTTAGAATTTCCAAACCTTGGATATGCCTCTGGAGAGTTTCTCACAGTTTCACTCTCAAAGCTACTCCCTCCGTTCCGTTTTAAATTATCAGTCGTTTAGACTTTTCTAAATTCATAGTACAGATGAGCATGATTTTTTTTAATTTGTACAGATGGACCGGCAATGGATGCACGGAAGCCGGAGCACCTCGGCGTGGATTCAGGGTTTAGATTCTTTTCTCAAGGCAGCAATGGCCAATAGGTCGCCAAAGGGTTTAATGTGTTGCCCATGCAGTGTTTGCGAAAATAAAAAGGAATTCCGGAAAAGAGAAACTCTATGGAATCACCTGGCCTTGAATGGTTTCATGAGTAACTATAGCCTTTGGACTAAGCACGGCGAAATTGGAGTTATGATGGAAGATAATGAAGAAGATGACGATGGTGATAACAATCTTCCAGATTGGGCATGGGTTCATGAAGCAGGTGGCTTTCAAGATGAACCAATGGACGAGGGTGAAGCAAATGTTGCACAAGAGGAGCCACCTGACGAGCTAGGTCAGGCGTTGCTTGATGCACAGAAAGACAGTGACACTGTGAAGGAGGCATTAAAGTTTGAGAAGATGTTGGAGGATCACAAAAGGCCGTTGTTCCCTAATTGCAAACCGGAGCAGAAGAAGTTGGGTACCACGCTAGAGATGCTGAAATGGAAGGCAACTAATGGTGTCACCGATAAGGGATTTGGTGAGCTATTAAAGATTGTAAAGAACATGCTTCCTGAGGGTAATGAACTGCCGTCAACAACATACGAAGCTAAAAAGATGCTTTGCCCTCTTGGATTGGACGTGCAGAAGATTCACACATGTCTTAACGACTGCATCCTGTATCGCGGCGAATACGAGAACTTGGAAGCTTGTCCTGTTTGTAGCGCATTGCGGTATAAGATCAGGCGAGATGATCCAGGTGATGTTGATGGGGAGCCGGTAAAGAAGAGAGTTCCCGCAAAGTTGGTGTGGTACTTCCCTATAATACCACGTCTGAAGCGCTTTTTCAAAAACAAGGACAACGCTAAGTTAATTGGTTATGCGTATGTATATGCACAGCTTTCATTGGATATTGCTTTGTATTCGGATTGAGGAGCACAAGGTCTTGGTGTACGACTCGTTAAGGCAAGATAAATCAAAGTACCAAGATCTCATCGAGGTGGTAAATACTGCATGGCGTCGCTACCTCCGCAAACACATAGGCTTGCCCATAGGTGAAATCGAGCCTCTTTCTTGGGTGACTGATTTTTCGGTATGAATATACTCTCGCTACTAATGTCATTCGCAATAAACATCAGAAAAATTCTATATCTTAACCCACATTTGTCCATAGTGTTGGAGACAGGGACAAGGAAACAACTTATGTGGATACTACGTATGCGAGTGGATCAACACTTTTGCAAGTGAAAAAGGGCAAATGACAGTGGAGGCATTCAATGTACGTGAGCACAATCACATCTGCTCATCATTTTAATTCATTATCTTTTTTCTCATGTTTTTTTCGAAAAATGTGACAGCATTGGCGGATGAAAGAAGAACTTATTGAAATGGCTCGGATCAGGGCAATTCAACAAGCTATATGCGGATTCCTGCTCGATGAAGTCATAAATCCTAAGGGCGAATTTTATGGCGATGTCCGTACAAGCGTCGCCGAAAAAGATCCGACGACGGGGAATTTGATAAATTACTATAGTTGATGTTCTTAATAATTTGTAATATCTCAAATACTTTTAAACTCCTAAGTGTTCCATACATGATGAATATATATATAATATTAGTGTAATATACTGTCCTAATATTACTGTGCAATGCAAAAAGTACGATTATGTAGTCGCATACGGTAGAAATACGCATAGCCATACGTATAAAATCGAAAAACAAAAGGTAAATAAGAAAAAAGATTTAGTGCCGGCCAGTAATACCAGCCGGCACTAACCTTGCTGTCAGGAGCCGGGCCGGGTCGGGCACGTTAGTGCCGGCTGGTGTTACGGACCGGCACTAACACGCGCCATTTAGTACCGGTCAATATAGCCGGCACTAACGACTGTCACGTTAGTGCCGGCCATTTAGTGCCGGTCACAGGGACCGGCACTAAATCTTCCTGTGACCGGCACTGATGTGACTTTCTCCGGCAGTGTAAGTAGAAACGATTTTACTTTTCTAAAGTAAACACAATTTTACTTGCAAATCCTTTTCAGTGCTACTTACTGGATCAGATTCTAGACCTTACTACAAAATTAGGAGGAGCATGACTCTATACTAGGGGCTTATCGGGTTTTGGAGACTACAACAACCAATATCTTTATGAAGAATGGGTGGCGGTTTAGTAATAGGCTTTGCTTATAAACTTGTTACATTTAATTCCAGTTTTTTAGCGACAAGTGGTCACTTTTGTAATTACTGTGATGTCTGTTTTACCCCCTGAAATAGTAGCAGAGTTAAACCCCCCAATTCAAATACCAGGAATCTGTCGTACCTCATGTATTTCATACCGGGCAAGATACCCCCGAGACCAGTTTAAAGTGGTTTTAGACCCGTCTGAAGCAGTTTTTATCTGGTCGCCGTCCACGTCACCACAACCATCAACATCAACTCTCACCACGTCATCCTTCCCCACAAATGCCCCACGCCTGCCATCCGTGCACGCCTCCGTCCCCTGTTCAGCTCCGCCCACGGACGCTCCGTTCGCCTCCGTCGAGGCCTCCACGCTCACACTCATCCACACCCTTTTCCGTCTCTAAGCTCACCGCCTCCTTCCGCACCTGCCCTATTTTACCAGCAAGCTCTTACCTACTTATACATTAAGATAGAAGACTTATAGGCAGGGTGTCGTCGAGATAAGAAACTCGAAGATGTAAGTAACATAAGGTTTAGACAGATTTAGACTGCGATGTGTATAATACCCTACATCTTGTACAGTTGTTTGTATTGCCTTAGATGATTATTATTTGGAGAGGGTCCCTGCGTACCCTTATATAGTCTTATATAGTTTGGGAGATAGGGTTACATGAAATCCTTACCCGATACTAGGTTAGGAGTCCTATCCGAATACTATTTAGGTAGTTTCCTTCTATTCCGACTAGTCCTACTCGCATACAAATAGTTACAACACATATAATGTATGGAACATGACCCATTCCTTATTTCAAAATATTCTATGCTATGTGCACAGTCTTGTAGCCCCAGGTCTAACAAGCTGCCGAGCTCTTCGTAGCCGAGTACTGTAGGCTTCCGAGTAGTTCTAAATCTTCTTTTATATAGGGTGCGATGAAAATCGCACTCGATATGGAGTGGCTCTGGAGCCTTAGGTTGAATCGAAGAATTAGCCTGAGGGTCAAATTAGTATTGAATCTTCTTTCCCTTTTGACTTTCAAGAAATTTAAAAAATAAGCCATCGATAATACGTATCCCGCAGCTCCCGAGCCTTGAATCCAAATCCTAAATTTTTTTTAAAAAAATATCCAAATGAACATGGCATACATTGCAGTGTATGTTATGTATTTGTGATGATGATAAAAGTAGAAAAAATTGGAACGAAATTTGAAAACCCTTTTTTCGGAATAAAATCGCTGAAAAAATAGTTAATCAAATAACTTCCCCAAAATTATCCTAAATTACCTCTCGAAACAAATCATATCCCTAATTTAATGGCTAGATAAGATCTCTAGGTAAAAAATTTGAAAAACCCCTTATTGCGGAGTAAAATTCCTGAAATAATGGTTAAACAATTATCTTCCTGAGATAAATCCTCAAAAGCCTCTTAAATCGGGTTTTTCTTCAAGTATTCCGAGTAGTTTTGTGGTGTCCAGGTGAGCCGTAGGAGCCACGTCGAGTAGTTATTGACACCCAGCCCCCGAGCCTGGGAGCTAGCGGAACCGTTAGAGATGCGCCGAGTAGTAATCTGCCAGTCCCCGAGCCTAGGAGCCAGCGAAATTGTTAGAGATGCGCGGTTTGTCTCTGAAGAACGATCTTTATGCTAATGCCTGTTGAATTGTTCAAAGTACTTTCAGTACCGAAAATAGTAGAACTTAGTCATAACATGAGATGCCTGGGATAATTACTCCAAGTGCAATGTCTTTGAATGTAATCAATAACTTGGCGTTCGGTAGATAGCTCCTTGATAGGGCTCTTCAAGCGAATCAGGATTTACCCGTTCCACACGGTACTCTGGTTTGCTTGGAGTTGTAGGCTCCATGACCTCTTCAACTTTTTTATAGTTACCCTGGTCTTGGTTCTGGTGAACCATATAGATATAGGCTAGTACTCGAAGTAGTTGAAAGTATGGGCTTGGAGACCCCTTTAGGAGTTTGACTCTCGAAATTACTATCTGTGGTAAGACTAGTACTTGGAGGTATTACTAGAGTTCTTCAGACCAATCGGGTACTCGCAACTACTCACGATTCTCTAGTAATTATTGGCTTGGTGACCCCTTCAGTATTACAAGCGTCTCGCCTATACTATCTGAAGTGAGACTAGTATTCGGAGCTTTTACTGGAATTTTGTAATGATCTCGTGGGCTGTTGAAGCCTCCGAGTAGTAGTAATATTTGAGTGAACCTTCCTGGTGTAGAAGTCACATAATTCATCATGGATTTTTGATTGTAATCGGGTAGTTTCTTGCTCTCGATGTCGTCAAGGGTGAGTTCCTGCCAGGCAGCCTCGGACATCACGGCCTCTCGATCTGCTCCATGGGGACCGCGAGCGATGGTCATGTGACCTGGCTATCTGGCAGGTGGGTTCCCTCCAGCCAGCCCCAATTAACGTGGACCTAGCTGTCTGGAGTCGAGCTAGGGTAATCGGGGTCGGCAACAGCGCTTTAGCGTTGCAGCATGAACTGAGATTGAGATGAGTAGTCGATGTCGCCGCTACAACGCGTCGTCGCTGCGGCATGAGCTGGAGTCGAGCCGAGGAGTCGAGACCGTCGCTATAGCACGTCCATGTCATGGTGCGAGTTGAAGTCGAGCCGAATAGTCGAGGTCGGTGGCAGCGCGTCGACGTTGCGGCATGAGCCGAAGTCAAGCCGTGCAGTTGAGGTCGGCGGCAGCATGTCGACGTTGTGATGCGAGCTGAAGTCGAGCCGAGTTTGTCGAAGTGGTCATAGCTTGACCCTTACCCATAGCTTCCATCATCGTTTGTGCTTGTTCGAGGCTTGCATCACCTTATGTACGAGATGCATGTATGCATGCGCACGTACATGCATGTACATAGGTCTTTATTTGTCCTTTCATCACCTTTTTTAATTTGGTCCTTCGGCCGGTCCTTGAAGCAAGTGTCGAGCTCTCCATGCAGATCAATCACGCGCGCAGGCCCTTCATCAACATGCCCCCATCTGCCTTGATCGGAGCATGTAGTAGCCGGCTGCAGGTAGTAGCCGTCAGCAGGTATAAGCTAGCCAATCATAGCAAATCAAATCCGTAGCCACCGCTCGATCGGAGGGGATCCATGTCGTGCGGATCGGAAAGAGAGAGAGAAAAAAAATTGTAATTCGCCGCATAAAAAACTAGATTGATCTAGTAATAATATTTGAGACAACTCATTCGGTTAATGATTACTACCATCAAGTTTGTCGGTGGATCTTCGATGAATTCTCCTACCTGGCGTGCAATTGTCGGTGTTTAACCGGCAAGCCTATCTAGGTATGCCCTAAGGTAGTAGACTTATAGGTATGGTGTCGCCGAGATCAGGAACTCAAAGGTGCAAGCAACACAAGGTTTAGACAGGTTCGGACCGCGATGTGCGTAATACCCTACATCCTGTATGGTGGTTTATATTGCTTTAGATGATGATTATTTGGAGGGGGTCCCTGCCAGCCCTTATATAGCCCTGGGGGACAGGTTACATGGAATTCTAGACCGATACTAGCTTAGGAGTCCTACCCAAGTACTATTCGGGTAGTTTCCTTCTGTTTCGACTTGTACTACTCGTATAAGGTATAGGACATGCCCTATTATTTATTCCAGAATATTCTATGCTATGTGCACAGTCCCGAAGCCCCGGGTCTGACATACCCATCTCACCACCCTCGGTCCTCATGTTCGCTGGCGCCGGCGCCCTCGCGTCCTACCTTGCAGAGGACCACCTCACCACGGACCCCAACGACACCATGCTCACCATCAACATTAAGCAGTGTGAGCTCGACTCCTAGGCCGCTGACGGCATCCTCCTCAACACCTTCGACGACCTCGAGTGGTGGGATCTCGACACCATCCGCGGACTCCTCCCCAACACCTTTGCCGTGGGCTCGCTCAGCGCGGAGGTGGCGCCGCCTTCGTACCTGCCCTCCCTCATTTTGAGGCTGTGGTGGGCGATGATTGGACGTGGAGGTGGCTGTGAGGGAACTGATGGGCGCTGAGGAGAGGTATGAAGTGGCTAAGAAGAGGGCCGCGAAGTTGTAGGATCGAGATGGCGGACTAGAGGGGGGGTGAATAGTCCTTTCTAAAACTAATTGCGCCGGCTAACCGAAACTTATGCGGAATTGAAACTATTCGCTTAGCCAAGACTTCACCCCTCTAACTATGACTCTAAGGCACTTCCAAAAAGATCTTACACAAAGTAAATGGAGTGCCAAGCTAGTAAGAGCTCTCCTAACAATTCTAATGCCAAGCCACACAAGTTTAAGCACTAGTACTTTACAAATAAGGGGAGCTCCTACACAATTCTAATGGGCAATAGCACAAAGCCAAACCTAAGCTCACTAGATGCTCAAGGACAAGGATACACATTACAAACTCAAGAGCTCAACTTGCTTAGCTACACAATCTAAGCAAGAGCAACTAATTAAACTACACAAGCTAACTAGTTACACTATGATCTCTACTTCTAGCTACACAAGCAAGAAGATGATTAGCAAGCTACACAAACTAACTAAACACTAGAGAGCAACTACACAAGCACAAGATATATATGAATGTAAATACAAGGCTTGTGATTTGGAGAATGCAAACCACCGAGAAGAGTAGACAAGATTGACACGGTGATTTTTATCCCGAGGTTCACTTGGTTGCCACCAAGCTAATCCCCGTTGAGACAAGCTCCAAGGTTGCCGCCGATCCTCTTACTAGTGGTGACTCTCAAGTCACACTCTCCCACGTGGAGTGCTCACACCGAGCTCTAGCACATGATCCGGACGAACCACTTGTTGCTCTTCACGTCTCGCTCAACTAGAGTTGCTCTTCGCGGCTCCCGCGGGGTGAGCACAATACCCCTCACAATCTCTTCTCCGGAGCACCACACAATCTTCTTGCGGGCTTCAACGGAGCCTCTTCCCACCAAGCCGTCTAGGAGGTGGCAACCTCTAAGAGTAACAAGCACACCGGCTTGCAACACGATCACCTAGTGCCACTCGATGCAATCTCTCAAAGCAATCGCACTAGAATCGCTCTCTCACTCAATTGGATGATCACTATCAAGTTAGAGTGAGTAGAGGGCTCTCAAGCACTCTCACACATGGACATCAAATCCCCAAGGTGCTCAGCACACTCAAATGGCCGGCCACACCCTCTATTTATAGAGGGAGGCCCCAAACTAGCCGTTACACTCAAATCCCGTGAAAACAGAGATTTCGCGGACTGTCCGCCTCACAGAAACCGGACCGTCCGCCATTCAAAACCAACGGCTAGAACTGCAATTATTATGTGTCAGAGTCGACCGTTAGAGCCCCGGGCAGACTGTCCGCGCCCCTGGGGCGGACTGTCCGCGGTTCAAAACTTCGAACCAACCGATTTGCAAACGTCTCTGACTAAATCTGGAAGTGACCGGCGGACTGTCCGCTCCCCATGGGCGGACTGTTCGCAGATCAAAAAATGAGCACACACAGAAACCGTAGTGTTTCTGTCCCAGAATTTTCAGTAGGAGGCGGACCGTCCGCCCCCAAGGACCGGACGGTCCGCAGTTCATTTTGGACACCCAAGATAGAACTATCAAGAATCTGCGCCCGTTTCAGCTTTTAATGGCGGACCGTCCGCCCCCATGGACCGGATGGTCCGCAGTTCATTTTGGACCACCAACAGAGCCAAAAATGGCTCTGTTAGAGCTCATCCGGGATAACGGCGGACCGTCCGCAGGTCTATTTCCAGCAGAAATGTACCTCGGTAAAACGGCCATAACTCTTAGCTCCGATGTCCAAATTAGGTGATCTTGGACTCTATGGAAAGCTAATTCAGAGGGCTACACAACCGAACTGAATACTTGGTCCAAAACACAATGGATCAAAGCAGTATTCCACTCCAAGAGACAACCTAATTTCTAGAGAAAACCGAAAAACCTTTCT
The DNA here is from genome assembly GCF_002211085.1 of Panicum hallii. Lineage (NCBI taxonomy): Eukaryota > Viridiplantae > Streptophyta > Magnoliopsida > Poales > Poaceae > Panicum > Panicum hallii. The sequence continues at coordinate 8,724,892 of NC_038042.1, forward strand.
TGCTTCCCAAAGTTGATCAACATCAACTCCAACTCTTTCTCCTTTGCAAAAGTGCCAACACCACCACGTGAACAACACCACATGCATGTGTGTTAGCATTTCACAATCATTTTCAAAGGATTTTCACTTGATCTCACCACGCCACTCGATCCTAGCAACATCGCAATGTTAGATCGCTCAAGTGGCACTAGATGATCGATATGCAAACAAGTTTGCCCCTCTTGATAGTACGGCCATCTATCCTAAATCCGGTCATGCACTTCTCTACACAACCTTTGACCGGTGAAATGAAATGCCCTACAAGCCATACCTTTGCCTTGCGCATTTCATTTCATTTTCCCAAATGTTGATGCCACACAAGCACCAAATTCCATCAAGCCTTTTGATCATCTTCATAAGTCAACACTTGGCTTGATCTTCCTTGAATGATATGATCCACTCCATATCATCACATGACCTCTTTGGTCCATCGATCTTGACCTTGCTCGCTCTTCACCGTTGCCTCGGTCCATCGGCGCCAAATCTTGGTCAAGCTTCATCGCCTCGCGGTCCCTCGCTTCAAAGCCTTAACTTGCCCTTCTCCATTGCAACCAGTCCATCAAGCCAAGCCTTGTCTTGATCTTCTCCATTTTGGTCACATAACTCTATGTTATGTCTCATATGCAATGAGCTCCTCGCTCACACTATATGAGCATAGCATCAACCCTTAGCCATTTCTCCTCCATGGCACATGTTGCTCATACTAGTGTCTTTGTGTGGACTAATCTCCTGTGTATCTCAACATAAACACTTATTAGTCCACCTAAGTTGTCCATCAATTACCAAAACCAAACAAGGGCCTTTCAGAAGTGGAAGGACAAGGCCAGCACATCGGTCGCGCAAGGCAGGTCATCATCGCGCGCCAACAGGCGGGGAACAACGCAGGGATGTAGAGGAGGAGGTGGGACGGCTATGGGTGAGCAGAATCAAATGGAGGTGGTGGGGAGCATCTGGATTATGGCCGGCGGTGAGGGGCTCAATTCGGCCATGGTAGAGAAGGGAGAGAGGGGGAAGAAAAGAGGTAGCTGATGATATGTGGGGGCCACATGTAAGTGAGAGAAGAGAAAGGTTGGCAGGTAGGTCCCGAATGCCACAGCAGCAAAAACTACTTCATAAACCGCTTTGAATTATTGGGGGGGGGTGTAATTTGTCCGGTTCCAGAGGTAGAGTTCATAGTTGTCTTTGTTTTTTAGTTATGGGGGGTTATTCAAAGTCGGTCATAAGTTCAGAGGAGTAAAACGGGCTTTACTCTTGTAATAAAGGCTGGATATATTGCACTGCGATGTAGAAGCCGGGATATTCAACTATTCCTTTATCTAAAAAGCATATCTTAACACTACTCTAAAATATCTCATCCATGTCCATCAAATCGCGAACCTCAGATGGTAAGTTTCCTTTTGGTGGAACCTGCCCACCGGGTTCGAATCCTCAACAAGGCACGAATGCTCGTATTTTTCTAGATTTATTTCAGAATTAAACTAGCACTATTCTTTTATTCTTTCAGTGGTAGGCGCTGTGCGTGTCGATAGCGAGGTGCCTATGGTGACTTTGTCAATATCGAGAATATGCCGGCTCAGTATCTCAGAGGTGGTCATAGGGGTAGGGTTGCGTGTGTGTATTCATAGAGGTGAGTGTACGTGTGTATTTATTTATGTCTGCGTCTGTACTGTGTTTCTAAAAAATCCGTTATCAGTCTAACACACATATATGGTTATATGGTTAACCAACGTTGGGGGTGGGGGGGGGGGCACAGTGGTGATTCGACCAATAACCATCACGAGCACCAAGTATCTCACATGTAACACCCTAAAACATAATTAAGTTCTAAATCATGTAGCATCACTAAGGAATTAAGCATGCTTGTTTAGGGTAGGGTTTTAAATATAAGGCTAAGTTATGCTCATAGCTTATGGCGGTCGAACCTCAACTTGCAATGACCTCTTTGATTCACACTATAGCATGCGATGGGTTGACTCAAGTCAACCATATATAGCCACTTAAGCTTTGACCTAGATAGCAATTGGACCGTGCCTGCAATTCCGACCCGAATTTCGTGCGTGCAAAATATTTCCACTATGTGGCACTCCACCAGGCTCACTCATTAGCTTAAGCTTTATCACCCAAAATGCTACTCCCTCTCACTCCCTACATCGCTTCACTCTCTTCCTCTCCTCTCTTTTTCCTCCTCAAAGGTTAAAAGAGAAGGAGAGAGGCTAGAACCCTATCTACAACCCCAAATCCACCAATCTTGCCTGAGGAGCTCTTCCACCTCTACCCCATACTCTTCTCCACCATTGCTTGAAGCTAGAAGAGTCCTAAGTTTCTTCCCTAAGCTCATCCTCTTGGAGCCTCTACTTTCCTACAAAGTGCATGCCTTTACTTTCCTACATTAGCTACTAGGACAGATTGACATATTGGCTATAGGTTCCAAATCTCTTTGTTGTAATCGAGCAGCCACACTAGATAAATCTTAGAGCACATCAAGATAGACATGTTAAGATTTATCTTGAGCAAGTTGGAGCTTAGGCCTTAGGTTTTTACGTGTCATAGTTCTCCAACGGATGCACCAATTTCCTAGAACATTTATTATAAATTTTTACAGCGAAGAATCAGGATATCAAAAGACTTATGTAGGCAGCCATACATGTACCGACCCCGCTGCTCATGGGCGGACCCAAGGCCCGGCGACCCTGGCGCCGGCCCTAGCTTCCAGGCAACAGTCACAAGATGCTAGCCGTTAAATCTGTCATTCATTTGTTCTGCTAGAGTGGAGAAGAAACATCTACCTTGTATCCGCCTAGGAACCATTCACAACCTGAGTCCGCCACGCTGCACTGCTCCATTCTCAACCGACTCAACTCATCTTGCTTTTCCATAAGAGAACCCATCATGCATGAATGAGATGTTTTGCCTCTAACCCATGGATGGGATAATTAGTGGATCAAAGTTTGTTCTTGCTCTAACAAAACAGGTTAAGAGCCATCTTCCCGGACCATAGGAGAGTCCATACTTGAAAATAATGGGAGAAGGAGAAAGAAAGTGGGACCAAGAGAGGGAGAGAAAGAGTGTTGACCCAGCGGGAAGCTTTCCTCTCTTGCCCCTAGGGGGTGTTTCTATTTCTATTAATAGGGAGGGCCATTAATGACATCTTTGCTTTACGGAGATGTTGCCCTAGCCACTTGATTCGTGGATATTATTTGCTCACATACGCATAGTAGGACTTGTCATCCCTCTGCACTACTACCTCCATCCTAAATTATAATTCGTTTTCGTATTTTTAGATATATATATATATATTTTTTGCTATGCATCTAGATGTACACTATGTCTAGATACATAGCAAAAATTATGTATATAAAAAGTCAAAATAAATTGTAATTTGGAACCGAGAGAGTACAATTTATTCCCCACTCTATAATTGATAGCCCCGTAGTTGGGCATTTTATCCAACAAACAACTGCTGAACATGACATAGGATGTCTATATAATGCCACAAATCAATGCTAGCATGAAGTATGATTTTGTATATGAACTGAAGAACAAATTGTATGAATGAAGAGCATGTAGAGCAATATACGCATATATAGATAATTTAAACATCTTTATGTACAATAAAAGAATAAGAGTTTCAAGCCATATCAGCTAAGAATCGGTACACACACAAGCAACAAATATAATATACAACGCAAGCAACTCAATCATTGCTTTGACCATCCCACAAATCAACCGCAGGAAATCCCACATGGACCCTCTCACTTGAACTGTATCTTGCTTGCGAATGTTTGGCCAAACTTCCATCCTTTTGGCACCACGTTCGTGAATTCAAGAGTCTGTCCATCGGTGTCGGTGACCCTAAACGAGAGACTTTGCCCCGTAAGGTATGCAAGGGAGTGCCATTGGGCACCCCAGTTGCGCGCCATTGGCATCCAGTTATCCGAACCGGAGCTCTTGACATCCATGGATTTGATGGAGCCAGCTGCTGCGACATTGGCTATGAGCACAAGGTTGAAGTAGTCGTGCCCGTTGATCGTGAACCGCACCCCACCTCGCCTCACGCAAGGAACCCTGCAACCAACAATTCAACCTTCAATTCAGATGATGATCTTGGGGGAAAATTGTTGATCAAGTGAAGATCAAGAGACTAGCCCACCTTCTGTACATGACGGGGATGATACCGCCGCTGTAGACGCCGATCTTCTCCCAGGCCGGCTGGGCCATGTCGAAGTGCGCCCGCGGCGGGTTGCACCAGCCGCCGTTGTCGCCGGGCAGCGCGTAGTTGGGTGGGCAGAAGTTGGTGGCCGTGACGGTGACCGTAACGCCGGGCTTGCAGAACGCCGGGTCCGCCCTCTTGCGGTCGCAGGCGATCTTGTAGCACTGGCCGCACGACGCGCCGTCGTTGAAGAGGGCAGTGCTCAGCGCCGCCGTCCGCGTGCCGTAGCCCTGCGAGTACAGGTTGCCGTACCCGCACGCGCCGCCTGCCGTAACACATGAGCATCAGAAAACCGTTATGACAATCCGGTTTAATTCTGCCATATACACTGCTATCCCATGGTTTTTGAGCGGGTAGATCAGAGGAGCTTACCCATGGTGCCGGAGGCGTCGGCGCCGCCGTAGAACGTGGCGTGCGCCTTCAGCCACCCGACCGGCGCCGGAGACGATGAAGCGCTGGTGGCAGCGTCATCAGCAGCGGCCGCGGCCAAGAGCCAGGCGACCGCGAGCAACACGACTGCAAGAACTCGAGCCGGAGCCATGGCCTGTCGATCGATTGTTCAACAAAACTGGACGGAGGTAAGCTATATATATACAGCTCTCAAAGCGTTTTTATTTGCTGCACGCAGTGCAAGAGATGGAGCTTCTTTGGTTGGATTCTGTTGTGATGATCTGTGCGATGATTTGGTGAGTATATATAGACGGCCTTATCCTTAGGAGTACTATTAGCAACAGTCGTGAACAATTGCTAGCTAGAGGATCAGTTGTGACAAACAAATTAATTAAGGGCACCGGATGAAGCAAGCCGGCCGGACGACATTGCTACCCGTGCACATGGCATGCGTTACTTACGGCGCAATTCGGAGAGAGAAAAATGTAGGCGCAGACACGCATGGCGTACGTGGCGCGCTGTACGACATTTCGTCTTCTGTTTTTTTCTTCGCGTTCTCTTTTGGAGAGGAGAGGATCGCTATAGCTGCCTGAGATTGTTACAATGGTGAAGTGAACGGCGGCTTTGCTCTTGGTTGCAGTTTCACGGAACGTTACCTTTGTGGCTTTGTCTAAGAAAGGATTCGTCGTGTGTTTCTTCAGTGGCACGATAGTGATCCTGCACCTGGACCGCAGCGTCTGCAGCGCCCATCGGCGTGCGAGTGAATTAACCATCAGTCGTCACTATATCACAGCCCTCCAAATAACGGCAGCTCGGCAAGAAAATATATATAATCTTTAGAAAAAAGAAAAAGGAAAACTTTATCCTTATCCTTATGATTGTCCTTATTGCATTGGGTGATAAGGGTGACCACAATGGAAAGTAAAAGCAGTCGATAGCGAATATAATATTCCATTCAGTCTTCCTGTGATGTTGTGCAAGTAGTCCATACGAAGATGAAGGAAATAGTTAAAACTACCCATAGTACTATAGGAATGCCACAAGATAATAAAATAGCATTATTGTATAGTCATACTGTACACAAATATTAAAGAACTGAATCAGTTGGTTACCAGAACTAGCCGTTGCAACTGAGCGGTGGGCTTTTGGACTCTACCTACAAAACTGAAGCACAGCACACCTGCTCCATTCATACACCCTTGCTAGAACACTACTTGTTCGACGGACTCCTCCACAAATTTTACAAATTTCTCAAATTAAGACTCCCAAACCAATACTTTAGGAGTAGTGGCCAGATGTCACCTCCTACACCCTGTCACACCCGGTTTGAAAAAGGTAACCGAATGCATCCCATATGTGCGCCAGGATCAAGTTCTGCACATACAGTAGACGTCACAAGCGAATATCCGAAACAATGCATTAACGAAATAGAGTATAGCAGTACCTTATTATATGACCGACAGTTTTAATCTTAAACGAATAAATAAGCGTTGTTAAATAGCAGCGGACTTCCAACTTCACAGGCAGATGACTGGGAGACATACGCCTAGTATTCTTCGAAATCTTCGGGGAACACCGGGCAATTATCTTGTTCTGAGCAGCATTATTTTTAATAAAGCAAGTGTGAATACACTTATGGTTGGTACTCAGCAAGTGGAGTAAATAATATGACATGCAAGGCTATGATCAAGGAAAAGCTGACATGGTTTGACTGCGATAAGCATTTTTAGTTGGTCAAGTTTTAATTAGGCAAGCATTAGCTAAGTGTAAGTATATACCAGCCCTTAAATAAACTATCTGAGATGAATCAATCCACAACATAAATAAATAAATAAAATAAATAAGGACCATCAATTTGGATTGTCTTTAAGTTTAATTATCATGTGAGGGTCCAAGCCACTCTTAACCGTGAGCATGGCTGATATATCAGTTTTCACTCTGCAGAGGTTGTACACTTTACCCACAACTCGTGTTTCCCTTGATGCCCGGGTTTGCAAGGCCCTTAAACACTTCCAAGGTGAGTGGCAGGGATTCACTACGAGGTCACTTATGACAATCCGCCGAGGTTTCAAGTCAAAACGATCATAACTCTCCCTAATGAGGCAGACGCCTTACCCAGGACCATATCTCACCCTCAAGAGAACCGAGCTATACCCTGACGATGCAAGCCCTCTTGCCCTTTCGGTAAGATCATCATAAGCTAGAGTTTCTAATGAATTAGCTAAAAATCAGAGCCATGTAGTATTGTGATTGTACTGTTTTCCTGGGTGGTTCTCCATATTCCAATTTAATTCAATAATATTATTTATCACCAATCAATAATCCAGAACATGAGTAAACCAGTGTAACATGATATCCAGGTTATCCAACCAACATCTAAGTAAAAGCAACTAGCGTAACTACAACATAAATATAAATAATCCAGGTTTAATCAAGGAGGTTCAAATGAAACTAGGCATATCCTTAACTTGGGATCCATTATATTCTAGACACATGCATACATATAAAGTAAAAGTGTATAAGTGTAATGTTATTAGGACTGAAATATGATCAAGGACCACTTGCCTTCATTAGCAAACTGCTGCTCCTCAGGAACTTCTTCAAAGTTCAGCTCTTGCGGACCCCCGAACTGCGTATCGTCTATCGTAGCACACACATACATACAAGCAAATAAGTACAAATAATAAGAAACAGTACACCAATCAATATAAATAGAACAAAATAATGTAATAAAGCTACTGCATATGTTGTAAGGATCGCGTGAGCGTAAGAATCGATGAAAACGGAGTTAAAACAGAGAAATTAGGGTTAAAACATGATTCCAGGGGCTTATTTGTGAAAGATTTGAAACTAGAAGGGCGCTAACAGAAGAAACCGAGGGCTAGATCATAATTAAACTGTAGACCTAGGGGTTAGATTGCAAAACAGAAAGATCTAGGACTGCGGGTGATATGAACGGGGGTGCCCGATCTTCCGTTAGGTGAAGGATAACTCGTTTTGGTCGGAATGCGACACACCGATCCGGCTTCAAGCGCAATCTTAGCACCACAACTCCTCTGATTATCAACCGTAGTCACAATCCGGTTGACCTCGCCGAGAAGGCTAATTCCTGCCTGCAAAATGAAGAACACAAGCAAGAACTCAAAAGAAACGCAGCACTCAAATTGAAGTGACAACTGAAGATGAATGATTAAGCTCGAAAGTTGGGATTCTACAAGCCGAAAGACGGCGACTGTTCAAAGACAGATTGATCTAAAGAAAAACCCGAATCCTAATAAGAGTGGCGGCTACTGAGATATAGGGAATAGGGGCGTGGCTTCCCCCTGGACGCACCCCTAATGGGCTCAACGAAGATACACAGCCCAAAGGCCAAATTACGCTGTCGCAGCACCGGGACAGATTCTGGACGCTAATTTCCTCGAACAATCCCCGACGACTCAGAATGAGTTTGAGCCTGAAACCAATGCCAATAGAAGCTCCATGAAATTAGCTTTCCGTCCATATATGGATCGTCGAATTCGGACTTCGGATGTGGCCTGGGTGTCCAATTTACTTCAGGCCGCTCCTGGACTCCGAGGTGGACACGAAGTTAAATTGGATTGGGCCTCCATGTGGCTTGGCGGCCCTTGCTGTTCCTCCATGTGACACTCAGGTATTTAGCATGGTCACATCCTAAATTTTAGTGTGATGTTATGTGCAAAATGTGGTAAGAGTGTGTTTAAAAATTTTAATGCTAAGGGAAAAGGGCTGTTTATATATTTATATTTTAATAAAGGTCCTTAAGTGCTAAGTGGGTAAGCATGGAGGGTAGAATTTAAATGTATGAGGGTTGGTTTGCAAAAGTCAAAAACTTGTGTTTAAATCGCAATTATAAGTGAAACTACACATAGGATATATATGTAGTGTAGTTTTAAAATAGGATTTAAGTAAAGTTTGGGAATCTTGTTAAGTTTCAAATTAATTACACATCCTTAGCTCTTATGCAAATAAGACTTAAAGTAAAGTTGTACATTTTGAAAAACTATACACCTTTTCTTTTGGGTCCACCTTCATTTGAACCCTGGTTTGAAAGTTATTTATGCATTATAGTGGAGTCCCTATCTTTTCTAGAAATTACAACCGGATCCTCCTTCGTCTACCTCTCTCCCCCTCTCCTCTGTTTTCCTCTGCCGCGCGCCGCCGCCGCTGCCCTGGCCATGTGCACCGCCCCTGCCGCCCCAGCGCCGCTCTGCGCCCGTCCACGTGTCGCCCCAGGCTCTGCCCCCGCCGCTCCCCGGCCTTGCGCTGGCTTCTCCCCGCCGCGACACGCCGCCCGACCGCCGCTCGAGCCGTGCTGCACCGCCGCTCGCCGTCGAAGCGACACCAACGCCACCTCCACGCATCACCACCTTGTCTTGCCGCCGCCCTCCCGACCCCATGCTGGCCCGCTCTTGCGTCCTCATGTTGCATTGCCTCCCAAGCTCCGCCGCGGTCGCCACGCGCGCCGCCGAGGCGCTAACTCCTGTTTGCGCACCACATCCTCTTCTGGACCCCGGGCACCCCTAAAGCTCTTAGCACTCTTGCTCTCGCGTTTGCACACGCACAATTCACTTGATCCCTCCTGCTCCGATCTCCTCCCGTCACCCAATCCCCACCGCTGTCCCTGGTCACCGTCGGCAGCCCCACCGCCGCTCCCCAATCCCCAATCCAGCGCACCAACAGCATTGCCGTGACCCACCGCAGCTCATCGAGCGAACCAATCCCATTTTTCTCCACCAGAACTGCCGGACCATAATGCCAACGAGCTCTTCCCTCCGCCGCCGCTCGGCCTCCCGCCGACCCGCCGATACAGAGCCTCCCCACCCCGACCAAAGACATCATCAGCACCACATCATCCTCCTGAAGTGATCCCGCCCCTCCTTCACCGCCCTCCATTGCCCTAGCCCGCGGAACACCGGTCGCCATCGCCGCCGGTAAGAGCCCGAGGTCCACCCCGCCGTCGATCATCACTTTCTGCTCGGTCTCCGACCAAATTAAGTTGGGGGAAAGCATCCCCGCACTTCCCCGGTGCTCGCACGCACCATGTTTCCCCATGTTCACCGGCCCCTCACCGGGAATGACGACGCGCCGCCATCTCTCGTCACCGGCCGTGCTCCGCCACTGCACCTCGAGCACATCACCCCTAGCGTGTCTAGTAGCTCCTGTAGGACATGTAGCACCTATCTCTCCCCACCAAGGACCTCGCCGCCGGCGAGAACGCCGTGGACAGAGACACCGGACGCCGTCGAGAGCCGGCAAGGGTATATCTGTGATATCTTTTCCGGTTCTAAGGGCCTAAGTGCTAGAACCCGAGGACCCCAGTGCAAAACCTTTTATTATTTCATGTGAGCAAAGCTGCCGGCTTGTAAAATCGATAGGAAATGGTAGGAAATTCCAAAAATTGTCAAACCAGTTTTATTAGAAACTAGAAATCAAAATCTACAACTTTTATTAGTGAAGTTTGGTTTGAAATTAAATACTTTTGAATCTATTTTAAATCTAATTTAAAGAGGTATCTTATATATAACTCTTACATACAAGCTTAGCCTCTTAAGATTTTTGGTAAGTAGCATCTTTAGATCATGTGTAAGATAGTATAAAAGTTTCAAGCTTAGTTTTATTTTGTAGTTTAAGTTCTTTTGAATTTGGGCAATTCAATTTGAAATGATTTGAATTTAGTTAAGCATATTTCTAAAGCTTATTTATTTAGATCTTTTACCATAATCTTATATATTGATACATAGCTCATAATTAGAATTTCAAGACTTTATGATTCTATTTACCTAAAGATTTGAATTTAAACTTAAAGTTTGAATTCAAATTCTAATATTTTAAGTTTCTATTTTCAGCAAATCCAATACTATAACCATAACTTAAGTATAAATGGTAACTTAAAAGTAAAACCCCCTTGTTTTATGAATTCATGTGTGTTAATTGTTGGATTGCAACTTTATCCTAAAATAAAATCTTTAACTCAAGCACCATCTCACTTAAATTATTGCATATCATGTAGAATCAACGATGCTCGATGACGGAGACTACGAGCTAGTCTTGGGACAAAACCAAGGGTTTTCTGAAGACCCGACAAGCGTCACCGGGAATCTAACTGAAGCCCCGAACCAAAGTTCAGAAGTCTCTGACACTCCTGTCCCCAACCCCACTCAAGAAGGCAAGCCCCGGTGCATATCCCAGTATTTCAAATAATTATAATCACGTAATTCTATACTTATATATTATATCTTGCATTAAGTTTAGGAGTTGAAATGAAATCTCAGTTGCATAAATCCTAGGAATCCAATGTATTGTACCCGAGTCCTTATCACATAGACGCTCTGCTAAATAGGGCAGGTAAAAGTCGAGTGATTTCCCGTCACTCGCGCGATATAGGAGTTGCATGTTTACTATTCTGTAATCACTATAAGGATAATGGACAGAGTCATGTGAAGTATCATGACCTGGAGGTTTACCCTGTCTATTTTGATAAAAGTTTTAAGGTCGCAGTGCGTGGTAGTGGTGGCTAAGCGTTTGAAAGTACTAGCCACATGCCGCGAAATATGGTAAAGCGGCAAGCCTAGTAACCAATCGGTCCGGCAAGTGGACATACCTCCCACCACTCGTAATTTGGTTCTTCTCACGCACCGACGTGCGGGAGTACGTTCCGCACAGTGGACAGGAGTACGGTCATGTAGTCGTGCTATAGACGTATGTCCTGCACAATTGGTGTGCGTACGGTGCTACAGTCGCTTGTGGTGGCCCTGTTCCATAACCCGGAATGAAAGGCAAACGGTTGCTTCGGAACAACCTTTTGGTGTTCCAAGCGTGTGAGTTAGGTTTGCCTTGCAAGGTTTGAAATTCGATTCAGAATCATCCGTTTCTCGCGGAGATTGAGACTGCTTATTCCTTCTGCCACATAGAGTAAGAAGTGTAACTATTGATGGAATAATCTTGATGAATGATAATCTCTACCTTGCTTGCTTAGTGTAGGTGCTTACCTAGAATGAATAATCAATTGGAACTTGATAGCTAAAATTTGAAAATAGATCTTACTCTTTGTTGCTTTTCAGCTGAAATGAAACCCAGAACCATTTCAAGCCTTCATGAGTCTAATTACGGACTAAGTATACCCAATCCCGGGTAAGCCTTGCTGAGTATTAGTATACTCAGTCTTGCTAGTATCATTTTTAGGTATGACCTTCGAGGACCCCACGGGTAGTTCCGCATGGCCAACTTCGATTCCGTATGGCTGGTCCATGGAATGGGATCCGTCCCTGGCTGGCAGTGACCCTCCCGAGTGACACCAGGAATTGGACTCAGCATGGTGTCAGCCTTCGCAATGTGTTTAGTCGCGTATCTATTTTTCTTCTGCTGTGGATGTGGACAAGCTGTTAAGCTTGTCGTTTTAAACACTGTTTGTATAAGTTTACATTAAGTTTGAAAAAGGCTTGTAATAATATTTGCGTTTCTGTAACTTAAAAATTAATGAGCTGTGCTGTGGTTGTAAACTCGCTTTCGTGCGAGGTAAACCTGCTTCGATCCTGTTGAACCATGGTTGTATCGGGCGGAGACCCGACAGACCAATGAGTTGTTCCATTTGAAGTGCGTTGAGATGATATCGGCTGTATGGCGGTAATTAGCGCACTTGAGCCGGAATAATTTAGGCGGTTCTGCCACACACCACACCTCCATGCTCCTCTCCATGTGTTTCCTGGACCTCTCCTTCATTCCTAATCACATTGTAAAAATTAGGTAGCAAACTATTCTCACAATTATTAATAGAAACGCTTGGGAGCGAGCTCACCTCTAAATTTAATTGTCGCGCGCGAGCTCTTGTGATTGGACCTTGAATGGTTTGAATGTCCAGCGGAGGAATCTCTTGTATATCCATAGGAGTGATGTCCTCATCATCCTCCCCCTCTTGAATCGGAGTCGTTCTCGACTCAAGCACATCCTCTTCTCCCAAGTAAGGTTTCAAATCTGAAATGTTAAAGGTGGGACTAACCCCGAACTCAGGAGGCAACTCAAGTTTTTATGCATTATCATTAATTTTCTCAAGTATTTTGAATGGACCATCAGCTCTTGGCATTAACTTAGATTTCCTCAAATCTAGAAAACGTTCTTTTCTCAAGTGCAACCACACTAGATCACCCGGTTCAAGCTTTAATTCTTTCTTACCTTTGCTACCAGCAACTCTATATTTTTCGGTCATCTTTTCAATATTTTGCTTAGATATTTCATGTATTTTCAATATAAATTCAGCACATTCTTTAGCCTCACTATGAATTCGCTCACTAGTAGGCAAAGGTAAAATATCAATAGGAGCGTGGGGGTTAAAACCATACACTGCCTGAAAAAGACTTACCTTGGTGGTAGAATGTGTTGCCCGATTGTATGCAAACTCCACATGAGGCAAACATTCTTCTCACATCTTCAAATTCGTCTTTAAAATAGCCCTCAACATGGTCCCCAAGGTACGGTTCACCACCTCCGTTTGTCCATCAGTTTGCGGATGACAAGTGGTAGAAAATAACAATTTTGTACCCAACTTGTTCCACAAAGTACGCCAGAAGTGACTCAAAAACTTCGCATCACGATCTGAAACAATAGTAGAAGGCATACCATGCAAGCGTACAATCTCTTGGAAAAAGAGGTCAGCAATATGAATAGCATCATCACTTTTATGATATGGTATAAAATGTGCCATTTTAGAAAACTGATCCACCACAACAAAAATGCTATCACTCCTCCTCTTAGTCCTAGACAATCCTAACACAAAATCCATAGAAATATCCGCCCAAGGAATAGAAGGAACAGGAAGAGGCATATACAAACCATGTGGATTCAAGTGTGACTTAGCCTTTTGACATGTAGTGCAGCGACTCACGAACCTCTGAACATCTCGCCTCATCTGTGGCCAAAAGAAATGGTTGGCCAACACATCCAACGTCTTTGTGGCCCCAAAGTGGCCCATCAAACCTCCACCATGTGCTTCCTGCAACAAGAGAAGACGAACGGATCCAACTGGAATGCATAGGCGGTTAGCTCTAAACAAATACCCATCATTCAGCACATATTTATTCAAAGCACGACCCTCTTTACAATTTAGGATCACATCTTTAAAAGCAGCATCAAGTTCATACTGTCCCTTAATCGACTCAAGTCCAAAAATGCGACAATCAAGTTGAGACAACATGGTGTAACGACGAGACAAGACATCAGCAATAACATTATCTTTCCCTTTCTTGTGTTTAATGATGTATGGAAAAGATTCAATAAATTCAACCCACTTGGCATGTCTACGGTTCAGTTTATTTTGCATACGAAGGTACTTAAGTGATTCATGATCAGAATGAATAATGAATTCCTTAGGCCATAAATAATATTGCCACATCTCTAGAGAACGAACAAGAGCATAAAATTCTTTATCATACGTGGAATAATTCAGTAGGCCCATTCAATTTCTCACTAAAATAAGCAACAGGTTTACCTCCTTGCATCAACAAGCCACCAATGCCAACGCCACTGGCATCACATTCAAGCTCAAAAGTCTTACCAAAGTCAGGAAGTTGCAGCAAAGGCGCCGAAGTAAGCCGCGCTTTCAAAGAATCAAAAGCTTGATGTTGTGCTGGGCCTCAATGGAAAGAAACACCTTTCTTCATCAACTCATGTAGTGGGGCGGCAATGGTGCTGAAATCTCTCACAAAACGCCGATAGAACCCTGCAAGACCAAGAAAGCTTCGCACCTGTGTAATAGTCTGAGGAGTAGGCCAGTTCCTAATGGCATCAATCTTTGCACCATCCACTTCAATGCCCTGAGGAGTCACAACAAAGCCAAGAAAAGCAACTCGATCGATGCAAAAAATGCACTTCTCAAGGTTAGCATACAAGCTCGCCACTCTCAAGGCGTCAAAAACAGTACGTAGATGATCCAAATGTTTCTCATGTGACTTGCTATATATCAAGATATCATCAAAATAAACCACCACAAATTTACCAATGAAAGCACGTAAAACCTCATTCATCAAACGTATGAAAGTGCTAGGTGCATTAGTTAAACCAAAAGGCATCACTAACCACTCATATAAACCAAATTTTATCTTAAAAGTAGTTTTCCATTCATCACCCAACTTCATGCGAATCTGGTGGTATCCACTACGCAAATTAATCTTTGTAAAAATTATAGCGCCACTCAACTCATCAAGCATATCATCTAACCGAGGTATAGGATGACGGTATCGAATAGTTATGTTGTTAATGGCTCTACAATCTACACACATGCGCCATGTACCATCTTTCTTAGGAACCAAAAGCACAGGTACAGAACAAGGACTAAGGCTCTCACGCACATACCCGCGGTCCAAAAGCTCTTGGACTTGTCGCTGAATCTCTTTAGTCTCCTAGGGATTGGTCCTGTATGCTGCTCGGTTGGGCAAAGATGCTCCCGGAATCAAATCAATTTGGTGCTCAATACCTCTCAAAGGTGGCAACCCCAGTGGGAGCTCATTTGGAAACACATCCTCATACGCCTGCAAAATGTCAGCGACCACAGGAGGCAAAGTGCTACCTATATCACGAATAGGAAATAAAGCATCCTTACATATCAAAGCATAGCACACAGTAGAAACATCCATATCATATAGATCAGATTTGGTTACAAGCATATTATGATTTTTCAATTTAATAGCGGCTTGGGTTGCAACTGGGGCAGCAACAGCAGGTGAAGCAAGTCGTTCTTTATCAGCTTGTACAATTTCAGTAGGGGTCATTGGGTGCAAAGTGATTTTCTGGCCCTTATACATAAGTGTGTATGTGTTACTTCTACCATGGTGGACAGCATCATTATCAAATTCCCATGGACGACCCAGCAAAAGCGAACATGCGTCCATGGGTACCACATCACAATCCGCATAATCAGAATATGGGCCAAGAGAAAAATGCACCCGTGCAGTTTGATTTACCTTAACCTTACCCGAGTCGTTTAGCCACTGAACATGGTAAGGATGTTTATGAGGACGTGTGGCTAAACCCAACTTCTGGACCAAATCAGCACTAACCAAGTTGTTGCAGCTGCCTCCATCAATGATGACACGTGCACACTGATCGTGGATCACAAATAAAATCTGGAACAAATTATGGCGTTGCATCTTGTCTGCTTGTCCCAATTGTGTACTGAGGACACGGTGGACAATACAAATCCGCTGAGAGCCCGCATCACCCGTACTCAATGAAAGACCCTCATTAGAAGGTGGGTCATCCTCAGCGTCGTCCTTAGCATCCGAAGTACTGATGTAGCCACCATCATCAGTGGCAATGTATGTCCGCTTGCTTGGGCATTCTTGAATCACATGGCCAAAGCCCTGACAATGATGGCACTGAATGCCAGAGGAAGAGCACGCTGCTGGTGAGGCACTCTTGGTCGGTTCCTGCACACGAGACTTACCATCGGCAGGCGTGGTTGCTGGAGCTGGTGACACCGCCGTGGAAGCACCTTTGGGAGTAAAAGACTTGGGCATGTAGGATCTATTGGAGGTGCTCCTGCTCTGAGGTGGTTGCTGCTGTTGTTGTCATCCCTGTAATTCTTGTTCTGCAAGCATAGCAAGCTGGAACAACTGGTTGGTGGTAATAAAAGATTTATAGTCAACAATATCCTGAGTTTCACGTTTCAAACCACCATAAAAACGACACACTTTATCCTCATCATCCTCAACTACACCACATCGAACCATGCCCTTTTGAAGCTCTGCATAATACTCCTGAACAGACATATCACCCTGATCTAAACGTTGTAATTTCTTACGCATATCACGCTTATAAGATGCAGGAACAAAACGATCACGCATTGCTATCTTAAGCGGGTCCCATGAATCAGGTTGTATATTTAATTGAGCACATTCTTGCCACCAGATTATAGCAAAATCTTTAAATTCACTAGTGGCTTGTCTAACCCTATATTGGTCAGGAACAAGATGGGAAGCAAATTTTTGTTCAATAGTCATCTGCCAATCTAAGTATTCCTCTGCATCATAACGACCATGGAAAGAAGGTATGGTAAATTTGACTTTGGCATAAGGATCATCATTACCTGTAGTGCACCGATGTTTGGTTCCTCCCATACCTATTTTATTCTTGCGAAGACGTTGACGACGGACCTTCTCCGCACGAATCTTAGCCATATCAGGCTCGCCATCAGACCCAAAAATGATTTCATCATCGTCCACTAGCAAGTCATCATCATCGTCTTTATTCTTGGAAGGGTTGACTTCAAGATGTTGAACCCTGTCGGTCAGTGTAGAGAGGCGTTTGTTCACACCCTCAATCGTATGATTGGCCCCTTGGACGTCTTGCGCCACCTTGTTTATCTCCTTAGCAAAAAACTCCTTGAGTTCATCCTTCATGGCCTGCAATTCACTAGACAAAACAGGCTTGTCGTCCGGCATGGTTAGTGAAACATAAAGACCCTATGAAATAGGTGGGTTTGTTGGTGGAATCACACCCTCACACGCGTCTTACCAAGTTCTTACCAACACAAGCAGTGGGATGGTACAACCGGTGGATGGTGAAAACCTGTGAGAAGAGAGTACCAAGATTGCAAGGGTCCTTCGCTGCACTGAGATGAAGTGTATGTATGTGGAGCTGTAGGACAGGCACAATATGTATGTGTATGTGGAACAAAATCGAGTGTAGATGAGCAAAGTTCAATAACTATCCAAAGTACAAGTCACAATTGCTAGCTAAGATGTGTCCTAGGCGTAGCACAACAAGTTGGAATAAAGAACAATGGAAAAAACTCACAGAACAATCAGAATGGCAGTACCGTAAATATTGTACTAGCAATGCCAAAAGGCACCAGTGCAAAATCTAGTTGATTTCGATTTTCCTTTTGCAATGATTTTTTTGATATTTTTCTCAGCACAAGCAACACCAGAATAGGAACCGCACCAAGTTTCACCTGAAACAGAGAGCAGATGTGGTCTATAGAAAATCAAACAGGTATACCGAAAAGCGTACTGGATAAAAACTAAATTTTTTAATTATCTTCCTGATTTTTTTTGAATTTTTTAAGATCAGCCTGACCGGCAAAGCCAGGTTAATCATATGTGCAACTTTTTGTTGCCAAGCTCCTGTAAAAATTTCAGCCAAAACGGAGAGCCGAGCGAAAAGTTATGCCTATTTTATGGAAGGTATCTCAAGTTATATATTTTTTTTCGAAGGCAGAACTCGGCAGATAGATCAGCAACGGCTAGGGTACAAATTCTCCCTAGTATGCGCAATGGATAATCGCCAGATGGATCCAAGGGGGGTGCGGTGCAAGGCGGAGGGCACAAGGCAGCTTGCAACCTATCTAGGGCTGGCGCGGCGAGAGTTCACACAAGGCAGCTAGCGAGGGCAAGTCGATTAATGGGGTGGATCGACTTGGGATTTGGGTAATGGTGGATGGGATAGCGGCGGAAACAAAAACACAGCAACGGTGCGGTTGAACTACGACGAAGACAAACCCTAAACCAGCAACACGACTCGACCACGGACACAAACTGAACAAAGCGAGTCTGAAAACGAAATTGCAAAGGCTAAACAAGGGTTCTAGGACAGCGGAATTTTTTTTGTATGGCAATTTTCTGGAGTTATAGGACGATGGAACAAACTAAACTAGGGTAAGCCTGACGGTAATACCTAAGTCTCTGATTACCACTTGATATGAACGGGGGTGCCCGATCTTCCGTCAGGTGAAGGATAACTCGTTTTGGTCGGAATGCGACACACCGATCCGGGTTCAAGTCAGCAACTCGAACCCCGCAATCTTAGCACCACAACTCCTCTGGTTATCAACCGTAGTCATAATCCGGTTGACCTCGCCGAGAAGGCTAATCCCTGCCTGCGAAACGAAGAACACAAGCAAGAACTCAAAAGAAACGCAGCACTCAAATTGAAGTGACAACTGCAGATGATTGATTAAGCTCGAAAGTTGGGGTTCTACAAACCGAAAGACGGCGACTGTTCAAAGACAGATTGATCTAAAGCAAAACCCGAACCCTAATAAGGACGGTGGCTACTGAGATATAGGGAATAGGGGCGTGGCTTCCCCCTGGACGCGCCCCTAATAGGCTCAACGAAGATACATGGCCCAAAGGCCAAATTACGCTGTCGCAGCACCGGGATAGATTCTGGATGCCAATTTCCTTAGACAATTCCCGACGACTCAGAATGAGTTTGTGCCTGAAACCAACGCCAATAGAAGCTCCATGAAATTAGCTTTCCATCCATATGTGGATCGTCGAATTCGGACTTCGGATGTGGCCTGGGCGTCCAACTTACTTCAGGCTGCTCCTGAACTCCGAGGTGGACTCGAAGTTAAATTGGATTGGGCCTCCATGTGGCTTGGCGGCCCTTGCTGTTCCTCCACACCTCCATGCTCCTCTCCATGTGTTCCCTGGACCTCTCCTTGGTTCCTAATCACATTGTAAAAATTAGGTAGCAAACCATTCTCACAATTATTAATAGAAACGCTTAGGAGCGAGCTCACCTCTAAATTTAATTATCGCGCGCGAGCTCTTGTGATTGGACCTTGAATGGTTTGAATGTCCAGCGGAGGAACCTCTTGTATATCCATAGGAGTGATGTCCTCATCAGCGGGTTCTATATTTGAGAAAGTCAAGGGCCTAAACAGAAGAAAAAGGATCTATTCGTGAATATTTTTGAACTAACATGGACTGCGGGTTGATTTTTGAAAAATTTAAGGGCTAAACTGCAAAAAGACCGTGGGTTGACCGGTATTAGATCTATTTTACTCGGGTTGAAATAGGTCCGGACCGTTGGATCTGGATCTAAGGGTGGGGATGCGAGGGACGGCGCGTAGTGGCAGCCGGGGAACGCTGGCGGTGGCGCGCGGTGGGGCTTCGCTGAAGGAACGCGATAACGCGTTCCCGGCCACGGTTTTGGCTCGGACCTGGACCAGGAGGTAGTGCGTGGAACGGGGAACTCGATTGAGGGGCTAAGAAGGTGAGGCGGCGGCCGTGCACGGCGGCCGGCGGTGAGAGGCGGCAGGAATCCTTCGGTGAACGTCGTGCGGGCACGGGGGAAGCGAAGGAGAGGGAAAAGAATGGCGGCTGAGCGTCCTCACCACCCCGTGAAGCTTCTGGAGCACTTGTTTGTCGGCGGGGAGCAACAAAACGGCGGCGCGGCGAGCTCCCGAGGTCGGCAATGGCGGCGGCGGAGCGGGCGCTCAGGTGCTAGGGTTTAGGGCTTGCAGAGGCGGCGTCTGCGGGTTGGCTGCTAGGGCTCGGGTCCGCGCCTTAAATAGGGGCCGCAGCGGCTCCTGGGCGTGCGGGCCCAAGGCGGAGAGCGGCGGAGACGGCGTGGGGGCGAGCCGGACTCGAGTTTGAGTCCGGGTCCGACATGGGGGGGCCGGGGAACGAAGGGCCTGACAGGAGGGCCCCGCCTGTCAGTGCGGGAGAAAGAAAGAGGGAGGGGGCGCGTGCGGGCTGGTGGGCCGGGGCGAACGACTGGTGGGCCGCGTGCGGGAGGGAAGGGAGAGAAGGGGAGAGGGAGGCCGTGGGCTGGGCCACAAGGGGAGGAAAGAAAGAGAAGAAGGAAGAAAAGAAAGTGGCTGGCCCAAAAAGGAAAACGAGAGGGAATTTAAATGCTATCCAAATGTATTTAAATTTAAATTTGAAGTTTAAATTCAAATCAAAAGCAATCAATAAAACAATGCAACGAGGCATGAAATGAACAAACCCTATGTTTCCTTATATTCATTTTTATAGATAAAATAAATACTATTAAGTGAAGTAAATATTCTAAATTCAAAAGAATTTGAATGAAACCTTAAGAATTTTTAAACAAGACCTAACAAAGTTTATTTTAAACTCCTAGTTTGAAAATTAGGGTGCTACACACCCTAATCTCAGTTTCACTTTACATCACCCAGTTTCATGCACAACTTCAACCCATTTGGTCCTTCATTAAACCAGCCAACATATGGCCACTCTCCTCCAAGATTCCAAGGTGTTCGTATTCAACACCAAGGTAGTTGGCTGCAACATACTCCCATTCCTGCATAGTCCACCAAGCTTTGAAGGTTTTCATCTACAAGAAAGCTTTGGTCCCTCAACGACTATGCAATTTGGAGCTGCAGCCAACAGGTCACCATCTGTGCTGCAGTTTAGCCAATCAGCTGGATCCAATCGGAGTTACATGTGCCACACAACCTCCACTGTCACCATCACCCCCGTGTCGACACCGAATTAATCTTGGGCCACCTCCACTCGTTCATTATCATCCATCTGTTCGTCACCCGTGGCGATAGTGTGTGAATGACAACTTCTGAGTTTATAGTTAATTAGATATGTGCCATTACAATTATCAGGCTTTCAAGATATATTATCACTATTCATGATATTGCAAACGTAACATCACTCAACCGAGATGTAAAGAAACCTCTGCCAGCATGTTCTAGGTTTCCGGTTACTTCCCAACAAACCTCTCCCATCATTTCCAAGAACGCCTAAAATCTTTTAACACCCTACGCGAGCAAGGTGGTTACTTCGTCGATGCGAGGTCGATGTTTTTTGGCGAGTGGTTGTATGTATTTTGGTCATGGATCAGCTCTTGTAATTGTGGTCTTATATAATCCATGACTTGGTATTCGGTGATCATAGCCGTACTAAAACTTTGTAATTCTTTAGTTTTTCTATCTTAATAAAAAAAATACTATGGCGTGGTAAAAAGAATGGCTAAGCGTGTTTTTCCTTTAGAAAAAAGGAAATATGAACATATTGCCTTCACTTTGTTTTCCCTTTTCTCTGTGTTTAGTAATCGTGTCATGTGCAAGAGCTAAGCATGAACAGGAGTGAAGAATCAGACGTGCCAAGCCAAAACGGGAAACGGCATCCTAAGTGGTCGGCGGATCAGAGCCGTTCACGCGTCCAGGCAGCACAAGCCCTAGAACCCGCAACGGCTATTTTCTCCTCCCCGTTGGGCGTCGGCGCAGCCAGTAGTAGCCGTTGCTGTGCGGCGGCGTTCCCCTCTCCTTCCTCCTCCTCCTGCTACAAATAGTCGCCGGCGGCCGATCCCTAAACCCCACAGCGCAATCGCGCATCTCCTCTCTCTCCCTCTCCCGGCCCTCCTCTCCGCCTCCTCACGCCGATCTCCAGCGATCGGGGAGACCACGAGACGCGCGCCCTTCTCTCGCTCGCTCGCTCATTAAAGCTCTCGATTTCTCACGTCTTTGCGTTTCCGTTCGTGTTCAGTTCACTAACCTGCATTAATCCGTGTTTTTCTTTTCAGTTCCATTGATTCCCCTGTTTGTTGCTATTATTACTGTTTTTTCTTCTTGTGCTTCTTGTTGTTGTTCGGTTTCTGCTAACCATGGACGCAGGCTCCCGCTCGATCTCATCGGAGAAGAGCCGCGCGTCGGCGGCGCCGCGGCCGCCGCTGCAGGAGGCCGGCTCCCGGCCCTACATGCCGCCGCTCAGCTCGGGGTCGCGCAACCCATCGGCCAAGTGCTACGTGAGTCCCCTGGCCCGTGCTCCAGCTCCCCGAGATCCTTAACGTTCCGTGCTCGCGCGTGTAAGTCGTTCGACGATTTGTCTGACCGAGCCCGCTGGTTCTCCTTTCGTCTGCGTGCGCGCTGCAGGGCGACAGGTTCATCCCAGATAGGTCGGCGATGGACATGGACATGGCGCACTACCTGCTCACGGAGCCCAGGAAGGACAAGGAGAACGCGGCGGTGTCACCGTCCAAGGAGGCGTACCGGAGGCTGCTCGCCGAGAAGCTGCTCAACAACCGGACGCGGATCCTCGCCTTCAGGAACAAGCCGCCGGAGCCGGAGAACGTCGCGGCTGCCGACGCGACTTCCTCCCACCACGCCAGGCCGGCCAAGCAGCGGCGCCACATTCCCCAGGTAATTATGTTCATGTACTGATTGATGTTCTTACATCTAGATCGATGAAGCAATTGGATTGCGGTTTCTGATGTGGCCTGAAATGATATGCAGTCTGCGGAGAGGACTCTGGATGCACCAGAGCTCGTTGATGACTACTACCTCAACCTGCTCGACTGGGGGACCAATAACGTGTTGTCCATTGCTCTGGGTGATACGGTCTACCTGTGGGACGCCTCGAGCGGATCCACTTCTGAGCTTGTGTCCGTCGACGAGGACAGCGGTCCCATCACCAGTGTCAGCTGGGCTCCCGACGGCCGGCACATTGCTGTTGGGCTCAACTCGTCTGACGTCCAGCTCTGGGACACCAGCTCTAACCGATTGGTATGTAGAGTATCCTGCTTCATCAATCAATGCTGTGGTAATACCATGATCATGAGCGTTCTCTGTTGCTGAATTCAGTTCGTTCTTTTTCTATGCAGTTGAGAACACTCAGAGGTGTGCATGAGGCAAGAGTTGGCTCACTGGCATGGAACAACAGCATCCTGACGACTGGTAGCATGGACGGCAAGATCGTCAACAACGACGTGAGGATTAGGAACCACATGGTGCAGACATACGAGGGGCACAGCCAGGAGGTTTGCGGGCTCAAGTGGTCTGGATCAGGGCAGCAGCTGGCCAGTGGGGGCAACGACAACCTTCTGCATATTTGGGATGTGTCGATGGCATCCTCCATGCCTTCTGCCGGCCGCAACCAGTGGTTGCACAGGCTCGACGATCACATGGCCGCTGTGAAGGCACTGGCATGGTGCCCATTCCAGAGCAACTTGCTGGCAACTGGTGGTGGTGGCAGCGATCGGTGCATCAAGTTCTGGAACACACACACCGGTGCATGTCTGAACTCTGTTGACACTGGTTCACAGGTTTGCTCCCTTCTCTGGAACAAGAATGAGAGAGAGCTGCTGAGTTCACATGGATTCACACAGAACCAGCTAACCTTGTGGAAGTACCCATCAATGGTGAAGATGGCCGAACTCACTGGCCATACCTCTCGTGTGCTTTTCATGGCTCAGGTGAATTCCTCAAACCAACTTTTACATATAGTACCTGCATTGAGTTATATGTTAGTGTGAACACTGCTGATGGTTCTAGCGTGGTCAAACTGCAGAGCCCTGATGGTTGCACAGTGGCCTCAGCAGCTGCTGACGAGACCCTCCTTCCTAGATTCAGCAAATTGAGCTTCAACTTTCTTATTGAGCGAGAACATTATGAGTTCATTTTTTCTTATTAATTTCTTGCTGAATGTTCCAGATGAGATCTACACCTTGGTTAAGCAGGCAGCGTGAGGGAGCAAAATTCTAATCCATCATTAGGGTAGTGCCCGATTTCTCAGTTGCTAACACAAAAGTTCAGGTCATCTTAGAGTTGAAACTGAACCTAGAATTTTTGTTTGGTTATCCTTCAGTAGGAAGGTCAACATCACTGGCAGAGTTGGCCGTCTTCATCATCAACTAGATGATATCTGCAATGTCACCAAAACATCGAAAGAAGGCATCTAATCCATCATTGTGCAGGATTATGTGTATACCCGTCATTAGTACTGTTCCATGTACATCAAAATACAATGTGTTCTTCCCATTTGGTTGCAGCATCAATAAGCCTGTTTGATGCGGCAGTTTGTAAATTAAGCGATAACCATTCTTTTCAAAGTTATAATGGAATACTTGTTCTGTTTTTCCTTAAATCTCCTGAAAAATTTATCCTCTTAGCCATGTCACTGGAAGTTCAGCCAGAGGCAGCACAGGCATAGCCAGCGGTAGTAGGCTGAACAACGGCAGTGATGAAAGCTTGCAAAGTGGTTAAATTTTATTAGAAATGAAATCGTAGAGACAAGAGTGCTCCCAATAGGAGCTGTGAAAAAAGTGAATTCTGGTTATTCTTATTGATCTCAAGGTTACATATGTATAGGGGATTACAAGATAGATGTTATGGCTAACATTAGTGCAGTTCTTGAATTCTCTCTCTAATATCAGCAATAAGGCTCATTCATGCCCTTAACCATGGTTGTTACATAATCTTAACAATGGTTGTTACAATAGACTTAACATGGCCTCAACCATGACTGCTGTATTGATGAGATCAAATAAAGACATATTGTAACACTGCCCCTTTTGATCGAGTCCATCTTGAGTTACATGTCCTTTAATTTCTTTGAAAAACCCGGTGGGAAAAAATAAGAATAATATATCATGAACCTACAAGGTTTAAGGAGTAATCCATGCCTTGATTTTATCTTTAGAAAACCCCAGTGGGGAAAACATGAGATAAGCCATACGCTTGCATTAATCATTGTCTCATTAAAAACTTTGTATGAGAAAAACCTCATGGTAAAAACTCATAAAAGAAAAGAGTACAATGTGAAGCGTCTAACAAGTTCTATCATTCAAAGAGTC
The DNA here is from genome assembly GCF_002211085.1 of Panicum hallii. Lineage (NCBI taxonomy): Eukaryota > Viridiplantae > Streptophyta > Magnoliopsida > Poales > Poaceae > Panicum > Panicum hallii. The sequence goes on from NC_038042.1 coordinate 8,749,877, forward strand.
CCTCTGAAGCTTGCAAGTCTCTGAGTCGTCTCGTACCAATCCCCTTAACACATTTCTTGAACGAGAAGTAGGTAGGGATTTGGTGAAGAGATCTGCCAGATTATCATAAGACTTTGTTTGTAAGATATTTATTTCTCCACTTTGCTGAATCTCATGGGGATCAAACAACTTAGGAGCAATATATTTGGTGATATTACTCTTGATGTTTGCATCTGTGTACTACAAGCAGCATTATCTTCATAGGTAATTCTGAGGAATCAATACCACGAGATTGTTCAATATGGTTTATCATTCTACGGAGCTAGCCACACATATTCACGTGATGCTTCAAATAGTGCAATGATTTCAGAATGATTTGTGGAGGTAGCCACTAATATTTGTTTAGATGACTTCTATGATATGGCAGTTCCTCCATGAAGGAATACAAAACCTGTCTGTGATCTGGCATTGTAGGGATCAGACATATAGCCAGCACTAGTGTATCCAACCAAGCTAGAATCATCAGTTTTTTGAAAGAATAAGCCAAGATCCTTACTGCCATTCAGGTACCTAAGGATTTGTTTTCCTCCGGTCCAATGACGCTTAGTTGGGGCAGCACTATGTCTTGCCGCAAATGCAATGTCAGGCCTGGTACTATTTGCAAGATACATGAGTGCTCCAATGAGATTGAGATAGGGATATTCTGGTCCTAATATCTCTTCTCCTTCCTCTCGTGGTCGGAAAATGTCCTTTTCTTTATCGAGAGATTGAACAACCATAGGAGTCTTATTTGGATATGCTTTATCCATATTGAATTTCTCCAATAATTTCTAGACATAGACAGATTGGTGCACTAAAATTCCTGACTGAAGGTGCTCGATTTGCAAACCTAAGCAAAATCTGATTTTACCCAAATACTTCATCTCAAACTCCATCTTAAGATAATTTCGGGCTTCATCAATATCTTGTATGTTGCCAATAATATTCAAATCATCTACATATACTAATATAATGCAAAATTCTGTGGAGGACCCTTTGATGAAGATGCACGGGCAATCATCATTATTAGAGTAACCCTTTTGTAGAAGGTACTCACTCAGCCGGTTGTACCACATTCTTCCCGACTGTTTAAGACCATAGAGTGATCTTTTGAGCTTTACACAATTCATATTGCGATTTGCGCTTTCATTCTATATAGGGATCCCATTGGGGATCTTCATATATATATATACATATATATATATATATGTATATATATATCCGAATCTAGTAATCCATATAAATATGCTGTCATGACATCCATCAACTGTATAGATAGACGCTTTTGAATTGCCAGTGATATTAAATATCGGAACGTGATTCCACTCATGAATGGAGAATATGTTTCATTGAAATCAATCCCGGGTCTCTGTGTGAAGCCTTGTGCTACAAGCCTCGCCTTATATCTCACCACCTCATTGTTCTCATTCCGCTTCCAGACGAAAATCCATTTGAAACCTACAAGGAAGGTTTTTGGAGGTGTAGGTATCACTGATGAGAATGCGTCTCTTTTATTGAGGGAGGTTAACTCTGCTTCAATTGCTTCCTTCCATTTGTTCGAGTCCGAGCGCTTTTTTGCACTGTACCATGGATTTTTTGATCTGGATCATTTTGGATGGTATCTACAACTGATGAGGCAAAGTATATGTCGATAATTGTAGTCTTACGATCGAATGATTCTACAGAATCAACATAGTTTATGAAAATTTCATGTACCCTAGTTGACAGCTCGGTATTTCCCAATACGACAGCATCGGGGCGTTCTAATATCCCATCATCAGAAATTGAGTGCACTGTTAATGTGGGAGGTGGATTGGGTAAATCCACTTGGTGTCTCTCAACTTGAGGTTGAGTTTCATTTACTGTGTTAGAGGATTTGCTCATGCGCTTGCGAGGATTTGCCATGCTTCTCCCACTCTCTTTTGAGGTAGGGAGTTGAATAGTTTTGTTTGATACCTCTATTCTTTCCGGCACATTCCTTCCAGGAATGTATGATTTTGTAAACTTTTACTCGCAGTAAATAAGTTTGGCAAATTGTTTGCAGCAATCTGCAAATGAATGATCCTTTGAACTTGAAGTCTATGGTACGAGGATCCTCCTTTAGGGTGTCTAAGGCATCCCAATTTATTTCCGGGCATTCTGTGTGATACTTGAATTCTCCCCCTAATGCCGGGAAATGTTCTTCATTGAAGATACAATCGGCATACTAGGCTGTGAGTAAATCCCCTGTAAGGAGCTCTAGGTATTTAATGATCGATAAAGATAAATACCCCACCTAGATCTCCATTTTCTTGTGAGGGCCCATTGATGTACGCTTTGGTGGTGAGATCAGTACGTATACAGTGCAACCGAATTTCCACAAATGGGAAATACTAGGAGGATCACCACGAACCAATTGCAACGGGGAAGCTGCATGGTATGCAGTTGGGCGCAATTGTATTAAGTCACCAGCGTGTAAGACTGCGTGACCCCAACATGAGGTTGGTAGGTTACAATTTTGCAATAGTGTTCTGGCAATAAGCTTTATTCTCTTGATAAAAGATTCAGCTAAACCATTCTGAGTATGAACATATGCTACAAAATGTTGAACTTCAATTCCTAAGGCCATATAATAATCATTGACGGCTTTGGAAGAAAATTCTGCAGCGTTGTCCAATCTAATTGATTTTATCTGGTGTTTGGGTTGACTTGCTCTAAGTCTAACGACTTGTGCAATCAATTTTGCAAAGGCATGGTTCTGTGTCTATAAGAGACACACATGAGACCATTTTGTGGATGCGTCTATTAGAACCATGAAGTACCTGAATGGTCCAGACAATAGTTGAATGAGGCCACAAATGTCACATTGAATGTGTTCAAGAAACTTTAGTGGTCCAGACTTTATTTTTAAGATGTGATGGTCTCAAAATTAATTTTCCAGTTGCACATGAGGTGGACATAAAATCTGAGAATTTGGAGAATTTTCTATCGCTCATACCATGTCCACTTGAATTGCTCATGATTTTTCTCATCATCCTGATGCCGGGATAGCCAAGGCGTTCATGCCAAATTTTGAATGTATCAACATTCTAAAAAATCACTTTTGTATGCAATATGGGGTATGGGTTTGATGTCGCGCACCTCTGAGTCGCCGCCGCCACCGGCTCCGCCGGTCCGCCTTCGCCGCCCGCCTCCGCCCCTCCCTCACTTCCCGAGCCTCGTCTCCTCCCCACACTCAGGCCTCCCCCTCACCTGAGGGTGGGGGCGGCGGGCCTCGCCGCCGGCACTCATCTTGGCCAAGACATGCTCGGTCTTGATGATGCGGCGGAGGTCCGGGTGCGCATTGGCTGCCGCGGCTGCGGTCGGGCGGCCGGGGAACCAAGGCACCTGTGGCGGCCATGCTGCTGGAGCTACCCGCGGCCATGTAGAAGGGCGGGGCTCCATGGCGCGCGGCGATGGTGCCTTTGAGGAGGAACTCCGGCAGCTCGTCCGGTGTGGGTGTGTACAGCGACATCACCGGCGTGTAGTCCGGCAAAGGTGTTGGCGAGATGGCACGGCATGGCGAGGCCATGGCGAAGCCGTGCTCAGTTGATGAAGGACCGGCGTCACGGCGAGAGTAGTTCGTTCAGCCATGGCGAGGACAGTACGACGTCACCATGTCCGGCACCTCCTGCGGCAGCCCGTCAGCCTGCATCCGCACCCTTGCAGTCCATCCATGGGACTCGCAGTGGCGCGGCGACTCCACTAGAATGCGTTCTGGCGCGGTGCAGGTGTCAGGCTTCATCGGAGGTCCGTGGCAGGTGGCGAGGGTGCTCGAGTCGCTACTAGCAGCTATGGTGGCTCTGTGGGCAGCGGCGTCATCACGGCATCGTCCTCCACGGCTGGCAAAACTAGAGGGAGGAGACCGGGGGCCACGGGTGGCAAAGCTAGCACCACGGCCCTTGCCGCGTCGAGGACGGAGCACTGCAGCCCGGAGAAGCTCGGCGAGCTGCTGGTGCAAGAAGCGACGCAGATGGCGAGCACAACGGTTGCGAGGAAGAGAAGAACCAGCATCAAGGGAAATCAGCAAACGGCGAGCCATCTTACCCTTCAAATTGGTGATCTCTTCACCTCTTTCTCTCTTGCTCAGTGCTTAGAGCTGCTGATAACGTGTTCGAAATAAAATTGTAGAGACAAGAATGCTCCCAATAGGAGATGTGAAAATAGTGAATTCTGGTTATTCTTATTGATCTCAGATCTCAGGGTTACATACATACATATACATATATATATATATATATATATATATATATATATATGGGATTACAAGATAGATGTTATGGCTACATTAGTGCAGTCCTTGAATTCTCTCTCTAATATCTGCAATAAGGCTCATTCATGCCTTTAACCATGGTTGTTACATAATCTTAACAATGGTTGTTACAATAGACTTAACCATGGCATTCATGGCCTCAACCATGACTGCTGTATTGATGAGATCAAATAAAGATATATTGTAACAAATTTAAATATAGTGCATCGAGCTTTTTCTCGTTCCTGTACGGACTTCTTCATGTCCTTGTAGTTTTGCTGCACAATAACGCATGGAAAATTCCTTCTGCTTGCTGTGCCTTGTTTTTTTTTGGAATTGCTTGTAGAAATTGGCTCCCATGTCTCAGTAGACCATCTCACGCCACGGGAACGTCTCATGTGGGCTTTCTTGTATTATAGAAAAAAGATTCGTTTACGAATGTTAGGCCCATCACGGTCCACCACAATCTTCACTCTAGTTTTCAGCAAGCCCAAGGAAATATTTGGTCATTCGCATCAGCTCCTATTGCGGCGAGAAGTGCGTGGTGAACTGGTGGACGGCTACCTCCTCCGGCACGGAAAGGCCTTCCCATACTTGTGACCACACGCCCTATCTAACCTGTGACCACATTCCCTATCTAGATCGTTTATCTCATCCACATGAGGTATCATCCAACCGTTGATTTTTTCACCTACTCATGATGGCTGTGATAGACCATGCGATCACAAGTACATGTGAAAAATTCACGTTCCCTCCGGCAATGCTCGTGATGCTCTGTCTCTCACCCAACTAGGCCTGATCGTTCATACACTTCTCCAAGACGTAGCTAGAATAAAAATAGCACTGATCGTTCTCATCGCTCTAAAACTGGCACCACACCATGCCACCAGCCCTCCTCTCCTCCCCACCTCTGCATGCTAAGGTGGGAGACGACAGACGGGCGAAGCTAGTGGGAAAAGACGCCAGGTACGGTCAGCTACATTCACATGAAGAGGTTATGAATGAACAATACTTTACTAAGAATTTGTAGGATTTCGTCAGGGTCAGCTAAAAAAGGGCCAAGATCCGCCCCTGATGACGGGGTGTTGTTTCTGTATTTTTGAAAAATTCTGTATTAGCTTTTATAAAAGGATACCAAAAGGTATTTGCAATTTTCTTGCGAAAAGCCGGTTAACTATTTCCCACATACTTATTGAACAACATGTCTTCTTAGGCATGCAACTTAAAATATGAAATAAAATCTTATTAAATTGGGGATATGTACAAGGCATAGATGTTGGGTAGTAGTCCGTATCTCTATATACAAACAGCGCCCACAGCGTATCTACATGTAGCGCGCATAGTAGCCGGCATGCAACTTTCAGCCATTACGGCAATGTACAAATCTGACGCCCACAAATGAATCACAACTTGCTCAGCTGAACTGCAATTTGCTTGCGAAAGTCTGGCCAAACTTCCATCCTCGTGGCACCACGTTTGCGAATTCAAGAGCTTGTCCATCGGTGTTGGTCACCCTGAACGAGAGCATTTTGCCGGTGAGATAGGCCATGGAGTGCCAGTTCGCGCCCCAGTTGCGCGCCATCGGCGTCCAATCAGTCGAATCGGCGGCCTTGACTTCCATGGATTTGATCGAGCCTGCGGCCGCGACATTGGTCACGAGCACAAGGTTGAAGTAGTCGTGCCCGTTGATCATGAACCTTACGCCGCCCCGTCGCACGCATGGAACTCTGCAAGTGAGAATTTTTCTGTTTAAGACTACTACCGTCCGTCTACTGCAATGCAAGTGAGATCTCTCTCCCTTTTTCACAGTTATTGCATAAGAGAGTAGCAAAGACAATTCAGTATTGAGTACATATTCTCTCTCAAAAAAAAGACAAGTCACTATGCACACACCTTTTGTACATGACTGGGATGATGCCTGCACGGTAGACGCCGATCCTCTCCCACGCCGGCTGCGCCATGTCGAAGTGGGGGCGCGGCGGGTTGCACCAGCCGCCGTTGTCGCTGGGCAGCGCGTAGTTGGGCGGGCAGAAGTTGGTGGCCGCGACGGTGACCGTGGCGCCGGGCTTGCACCACGTCGGGTCGGTCTCGTGGTCGCACGCGATCTCGTAGCACTGGCCGCACGACGCGCCGTCGTTGAAGAGCGCCGTGCTCAGCGCCGCCGTGCGCGTGCCGTATCCCTGCAAGTACAGGTCCCCGTACCCGCACGCGCCACCTGCATGCCGCGCAAACAGAGCGTATACACATCGTCGCGGTGAGCTGCCGTGCGTGTGCACTGGCATTTCTTGGCGTGCGTGATAGTGATGAAGCGAGTATGTGTGTTACCCATGGTGTCGGAGGCGTCGGCACCGCCGTAGAATGTGGCGTGCGCCTTGAGCCACCCGGTCGTCGGCGCCGGAGCCGACGCGTTGGTCGTGACGCCGTCTGCGGCCACGGCCACCGCCCAGCCGAGTGCGAGCAACACTGCCGCGAGAACTGGAGCTAGAGCTGGAGCCATACCGATCATCGATTTGCAGCAGCACGTAGGCCGGGCTCTGAATCAAATCGCACAACTCTGAAAGTGGAAGCGCTGAAAGTGTGAGCTGCAAGATGCGCCCTGCACAAGTGTGTATCCTTGTGTTTATGTAACTCGATCTGGTTCTGCTGATGGTTGTGTAAGTACTGAATTTGATGTGTATATATAGGCTACCATTGCAGCCTTAACCTTGCGATCGATCGGCGTCTGCAGGATTAAAAATTATTTTTAATTTAAACAAATAAAGGGAGGAGTCAGATGAGGCAGCAGCCAGGTTAAGCAGACGAAGCGAGCCGAGGACATGTGCATGGTCATCATGTCATCCGCCGCACTGTGCAGGGCTTACGGGGTAATCCAGAGTGGAAAAAATGCAGTTGCAGACACGTATCGGCACCGTGCAAATTCCGTCGATCCAACTCTGCTTCAGTTTCCCTCTTTTCGCAGAGGTGAAACGAACCGTTCGGCGTTCCTGTGCTTGTTGTGTCCAGGGTACTCCTCTGTCCAAGAATTTAGGGATGTCGTGTGTGTTCCTTAATTGACTCGAAAGTTGAGAGCGATTCTGCACCTGGACTACAATGACAACACCATCGGCGCCCATCAGCTAGTTTGATTAGTTTCTCAAGAAACGTCAAGTTAAAATAAACCCAACTAACTAATAGTACAACGTTATGAACTCATCCATTTGGATCCTGGAAAACTGCACACTTACCAACTAAATGTTGGCATAGACCGTGAGCATATCAGATCATCAGGTGCTAAATGCGTTTCCACAAATGCTTGCTCCAAGTCTCCAAATATGTTGCAATAGCTCCTGATCTCTGAAGGAAAAGGTGTAACTGAAGCACCTGATTCCAGAGGGCGGCTAATCTTAATTTTGCAAAAGAGTATTTTTCTTTTAGAACCAAATGAGTTGTCTGTACAAATGCGTATATAATTGCAACTATAGACACTACTTAAAAAAGAATTTTTAGGGGTGGCTAAAAATGTATTTTTAGGGGCAGGTGTGGTACCCGCCACTGCTTCTCGCAGCTAGAAATACTATTTTTAGGGGCGGGTAACGTGTCCACCCTGAAAATTAATTTTTAGAAGCGGATCATGGCGTGACCCGTCTCTAGAAATCAATTTTAAGAGGCGGATCATGGCGTGATCCGTTCCTAGAAATCGATTTATATGACCCGCCCCTGCAAATTAATTTTTAGAAAATAAAATAGAAACTGAAAACAGCAAAATAAAAAAAGAGAAAAATATTGCAGCCAACCAGCCCTTACTACAAAGGTACAATTTTTTTGACGAAATACCATATACCTCAAACCTCGCGTGTACCTTCCTATCCACCATACTACACAGTCGCTTGTGACTATATGAGATATGCTACTCTTTTATCTTAACTCTGAAATTAAAATTGATTTACAGGGGCGGATGATGCCACCACCCGTCCCTAAAAATATTTTTCTACTTTATTATGAAAATTTATTTAAATCTTTACATATAGCAAAATAAATCAAAAAAATGAAAGTTCTACACTATGTTTATTGTGAACTTTAGATAAAAATATGTCAAGTATATTTTAGTGTATATAAAGGTTAAGATTACGAAAATCTCGAAATATGACTTAAGTTCTATGAGATAGTGTATAGTCATAGCTATTAAAGAACTTATAATATTTTTTGGACCATTAAATAACCTTGAATGAAAAGTTATCAACTAAAATTGTAGATCTCGTCAATCTCTACAATTTTCGTATAAAGTTTGACTTCATCCGAGATCATATAAAAAAGTTATAAATTTTTTTATGTGGAACTATTTATAAGGGCGGGTTATGCCATCAGCGCCATTTAGAAATGCATTTTCAGGGGTGGGTGATAGCGTCACCCGCCGCTACACATGCGTTTCTAGGGGCGGGTGATAGCGTTACCCGCACTAAAAATGGTGGTCATTTTCAGGAACGGGTGATGCTATTGCCCGCCCCTAAAATTGTATTTTTAGGGACGGGTGAATTGCTCCACTCTATTTGTAGTAACGGGTTATCTTTTGAGCTGCCTCTAGAAAAAAATGGAATATCCCTGCAAATCGTCTTTTAGTAGTGAGAGAAGTAGATCAAGGAGAAGTCAAGAAAAATGGAAAATTACGGAGGGCTCCAAGGTAGGTGCCAAATTGAACATAAACATGCACACAGGCACACATGAGCCCAAAATATTTTTTTCGGGTAAAGAGAGAGCTTTATTAACTAGACTGTTCCTGGATACAAAGATCAGTGACACGCACAGGAGCCTGACCTAACCACACCGCTGAGTGTGTATTTCGCCTAGCTAATGCAGCTAATTCATTTGTAACCTTATTACAATCCCTCCTCACCTTGACTATCTTCAACTCCACCAAGAGTTGTGATAGTTCCTTGCCCTCGGCTATGATGAAGCCGATTTCTGATCTGTCCAGCTCTTGCTAGACAGGGCTTGCACTACTCTGGCACAGTCCGACTCTAGGATGATCGGACCCTGCAGGTACCATTGGGATGCTAGTCTGATGCCTTCCAGACACGCCATCGCTTTGGCTTCCACGGCACTTGCGCAGTTAAAAAAGCTCGCCAGGCCGTCAGCTTGACCCTTCCCTGCGCTATCCCTGGCAACGACTCCTGCGCCCGCACAACCTGTTGCAAGCACAAAGGAAGCATCGACATTTATTTTCACCCATCCGTCAGGAGGTCTGACCCATGTTCCTGTGGCTCGAGACTCTCTCTGCTTACTGCCTGTACGCCGTGTCTTGCTTGGTTGTTTTCCTTTCCCTTCGGTCTCACCTGCATGATGGCGGCACTCCTCCATCCTTGTCTTGAGACTGAGCAGAGCATGCACAGACTCCGTGAGGCCGGATGGCCCTGAATCATGTGTGATATAGTTGTGAAGTCTAAAATCTCCAGAATAACAAGAGTGCATTTTGCTATCTGCTCCGTCGTGCATCCATTTAATAGGATCAGCAGCCAGTCCGGCCAGTATATCATTGCACTTGGAAGGGAGCAGGGCTCGAACCCGAAGTAGATAAAACTGATGATTAACTGATACTAATATAGACTAGCGCTGGAATGGAGTAGTACTGATATCCAAACTAGCAAATGAACTACTTGATGAAAGTCAAAATGTATAGGAGAATATACATGCATGTAGCCATGTAGATGTGTAGAAGTAGTGCGCATGCAATAACTATAGGCTTCCATCATTTATGCATAATCTGCTGCAGATGCATGTATCAAACACAAATTTCTGGTCCGTAAATCCTTTAAAAATTTATCCAGGGCAAGAGGGGCCGGAGCCCACTATGGTCCCAAAGAGGCTCCGCCAGCGAGTATATGCAAACCGGCCCTTATCCGGCAGATTCCAGTGCGCTCGCATCACCTGACGCAGATCAGACGCTTGACGGCAGGATACCACTGCATGAAAACTCGTTTCAGGTTCCATACCGCAAATATCGCAGGTGTCCTCCACTTGCAACCTTCTCTTTAGCTTGTTCTGCTTGGTGGGCAGAATATCCTTGCACAACTTCCATGCAAATATTTTGATCTTGGGTGGGATGTCGGCACCCTAAATAGTTGACCACAGCTTCCTCATTCTATCTGGCGAGGAACTCGATGACTACATCATGTCTCCCTGTTTCAGTTTCAAGGCCAGGTTGAAGGCGCTCCTCACCGAGAACGTGCCTGTCTTCTCAGCATGCCATGCAAGGACATCCTCCCTATTACAAGATGGGACCTTGATTTTGGTAATGGCCTCAACATTAGCCGGGTTGAAAATGGCAATCAGCATATTGTAATCCCACTCCCTTCCATTTGCATCCAGGAGCTCTGAAACCCAGTTAATTCTGTGTCAGACCTTTCAGCGTGGATACACGGAGAGATGATTCCCTGGGGATCCAGGGGTCTCTCCAAATTTTCACTTTGGAGCCATCACCCACGCGCGCCAGATCACACCCTTTTTCAGCAGTTCAAGCCCGTGCAAAATCACTTGCCGAGTGCTCGAGGGGTTCGAGCAGAAGGCTGTGTCTACTAGGCAACCTCTATCCGGCTGATCAATAATTCTCCACGCTTGCCTGGCTGAAAGAGCCTGGTTGAACAGGCGCATGTCCTTGAAGCCAAGGGCACCACAACACTTCTTTTGTACCAGCGTGTTCCAGGCCGCCCAAGCCGTTTTCCTTTTTCCACTTTCAGTGCCCCACCAGAATTCTCTGATGATTCTTGTCATGCTGTCGCACAAACCAAGGGGAAGTTGGAAGACACTCATTATATAAGTTGGAAGTGCTTGCGCCTTGATAAGCACTTCTTTCACACTAGAAGACATATTCTTTTCCATGTAATCCTTCAACCTCTTTCCTAACCTCTCCTTTAATGATTGAAACCGTTCCTTCTTCATCCTCCCTGATGGAGTTGGCAGCCCTAGATATTTTGGTTCAAAGGATGACAGCTCGACATCCAAGACTTGTTTGACTTGCATCTGAGATCAGCTGGTCCATTTTTGTTGAACAGCATGGAGCACTTGGCCGGATTTATAAGCTGCCCCGTACACCTGGCGTATGTGTTCAGAATCTCCTTCACAACCATTGCCTGATCAGGATTGGCTTTGAAAAATCATAGGTTGTCGTCAGCAAATAGCAGGTTCCTTTAGAGCATCGTCCTGTACTTTCATGTGGATTAACTGAGAGAGACCGTCAGCCACGAATAAAAATAGATAGGGCGATAAAGGATCACCTTGGCGAAGACCTCATATCGGGGAGAAGGGCGGCGTTGTCACCCTATTGAAGCGAACTGAATAGCATACTGATGCCACACACGTCATGACACGTTGTACCCATTTACCATGAAAGCCCAGCTTCAACAAAACCTTGTTTAAGAACTCCCAGTCAACTCGATCATAAGCCATGGACAAATCCAATTTATACGCACAATAATTCTCGCGATCACCCGTACTAGAATTAATGGCATGAATACACTCAAACGCGATAAGGGTATTATCTGTGATCATCCTCCCTGGTATAAACGCGCTCTGGTTGGGCGAGATAATATCCTCTAATAGTGGCCGAAGTCGATTTACCAAGCATTTGGACACCACTTTGTAAATAACCTTACACAGGCTAATTGGTCTGAAATCCTTCAGCGATTCAGGGAATTGTACCTTGGGTATGAGAACAATACTTGTATCGTTGACACCTTCCGGCAAGATACCTGTTTCAAAAACTTTTGTACTGCAATAATGATGTCCGGTTTCATAAGACCCCAATTTCTTTGGAAGAACCGGGCCGGGAAACCATCTGGCCCCGGCGCTTTCAAAGGGCCTATGTGAAAAGGAGCATTGCCAATTTCCTCTTCGATGTATGGCTTACACAGATCCACATTTATCTCAGGTGTAATTTTGGAATAAAAAAGGTCAGCTAATTCATCAGGACATAAAGAAGGACCTTTTGTGAATAAACCAGAAAAGTACCGGGACGCCATACCTTTCATCTCATTCTAATTGGCACATGAGCTGCCATCTTCTCGTTTCAGCTTACGGATTCTGTTCTTTTTGGCCCGCCATCTTGCTTTGCGGTGGAAGTATCTAGTGTTTCTGTCTCCTCTTTTAGCCAATTGATCCTCGAACGCTGTAGCCACATCATTTCTTCTCTATATAGCAGCTCGTCGAGATTCATCTTCACCTGAAGAATTTCAGCTCTGTTACCTACTACATCATCACCTTCCAGCTGATCAAGCACAGATCGGAGTCGCTCGATCTCGCGTGAGACATGGCCAACATTTTCCCTGCTCCACGCCTTCAGAGAGGACGCCATCTCTTTCAGGTTGTCAGCCAAAACACCCAGATCGCTACCTTGATTGCGCCATAGCCAGGCCTTTTCAATTTCTGTGCCTAAGTTTGCATCTCTTTCCCACATGATTTCATATCGAAAACCTGAGCCACCCCTTGCTCGATCCTCTGGACATGAAGGAGAAAAGAGAAGGGCCTTGTCATCTGATTTAGTAGTACATAAATGCTGAATGTTGGCTCCTGGAAACATCAAGGACCAGTCTGTATTAGCGACCCCGCGATCAAGACAAACACGCACGTTACATCTCCTCGCCTGATTATTGTTATAGGTCCAAGGCAAGCCAGAAAAGCCAAGATCATGAAGATCACAATGGCTATGGGCTTCCCGAAAATCCATCACTTGGCGATCAGCACGAGGGGTTTCAGAAAAATGTTCATGTTGCCACATAGCCTCGTTAAAATCCTCCATAAGCATCCACGGTCCGGACCAAATGCCACATAAAGAACGAATTAAATCCCACATCTTGTATCTATTTTCTACACGAGGCTCTCCATAAACAAACGTGGCTCTCCAAGGAACCAACTCAGGATTTTCTTTTATTAAGACATCAAAATGATGTTCTCCCTGGGATAACAGAGATACATCAAGAGACTCGTCCCAAAAAGCTCCCGTCAGGTTGCCAGGCTTCTCCTGGTCGTGCGAACAATCTTCCTGTTTCTGAAACTCCTCGCCTATTTGCTCCTTGGATGTGCCAGCCACCCCACTCCCCTGCAGGTCGTTGAGAGCTTCCATCAAACCAGCCTTGTTTATTTTCTTCGCTTTTTTCTGCTTCAGAATCTCCTTGATCGGGCTCGGCCCCTTCACTCCCGGCTTCTTGGTATGCACCGTTTTTGCCCTGGCCAACTTGGCCGCCTGTAGCCTCTCCTGCACCGTCCTTGCACTAGCCACCTTGTCCACATCTGATCCCGGGGTGGACACTGAACCTGAACGATCACCAGACCCCATATAAGAGTCTAAGCCAGAAACTCTCCCATCCATGTGGTAACAATGCAGCATGCTGGCCCGATGGTGCATCACCCACCGTCAGCTTCTGAACGCTGCTAGCCAGAGACCCACTCACATCCGTAGGAAAGCTGGAGAAGAAATCGTGTCACCTCTTCCCAGCAACAGCAGCTTGGTATTTCTCTCCCTCTCCCGTTGCTTGCCATATGCGTCATGCGTGGCACTTGAAGCCGCTTGGATTTTTTGCAGCTGCTCCCCACTGAATTTCAGAGCACGGTTGACACGCGAAGGCGCAGCTGGGACAGTTGTGTTCTGAACTTTAGCCTTCTTCAGCGGGGAACGTCTCATCCACTCACCAAATTTCTTCCTCTTCTTCTTATCTTCCTCTTCCTTCTTGTTGTCATCCTCCTCCTCATCTGCACTCTCCTCCTCATCCGGACAGTCCTTTTTAGAATGGCCCATTCTACCGCAGCAGAAGCAGAAGAAGGGGACATTCTCATACTTCACCTCAAAGTACATGGCTCCTTTGTCCTTGATTGAAGCTGCCACCGTGGGTTTCAGCGGCTCATCAAGTGGGTAAGCCACTCTAGCCCTCAAGAAGTTCCGTACTGGATCTTGAATCTGTAGAACTGTGCTGCTAACTTTCCTGGCCAGGACAGACGTGAAGGCCGTAGTCATCAAAGTGACAGGCACATCGTAGAAACGCACCCACAAATTGATAGAGTCAATTCTCACCTCAGAAGGACGGCTATAGCCATCATAAGCTACAACAATCAGCGCGTGCCCCTTGTGCCTCCAGGGACCTCCATTGATGACAAGCTTGTACTCATCTTCCACATCGAACTCCAAGATGAATCTGTTGTCGTCAAGAGGACGAACCGGGATCGGGTTGGCCAGACGCCATGCAGTTCCCATCTCGTCGAACAAACCTCTCGTCGACTGACTCGAGTAGAACCGGGCCATCGCAAACCATCTTGGAGCTGCCTCCTCCAAGCCCTACTCCGGATCAAAGTCAAACTCGGCTGCCACCGGGCTAGGGGAGCGAGGAGCGTCATGATCCCCCTTCTTCCCCGGCAGCGCCGATCCATCACTAGGAGAATCCCCCTTACGTACGGTTGACCTCCTCATCACCAATCTTCTCGTCCTCCATCGTGTCCTTCCAATGCTCTCCGTCGACATGTTTAGCTTGCACACCACGGAACTAACGAACGAAAGCAGCTTCGGGTGGGCAGATCCCTCACCGGGTTCCCCATATCACCCCCACTGGAGATCGAACGTGGTTTGCCGAAAGCGTGACAAAACCCTAGCAGCCGAGAAAGGAGAGATTTAAGTCGACGAAGATTAGACAACGTCGGCCTCCCGTGAAGAAATACCCTTGGGTAATCTCTTCGAGTACCGTAGATCAAACGAACTCTTTCTGAATCTTCCCGAAGAAGTTGCTTTCTCTCAAGATACCCTAACCGAGTTAAGGCAATCGTAGAGTAGATGGACAGAACTAACGTTCCTGAACACCAGATCGCCGTGCCCTCCACGAGGAGTAGCACCGCTCGCCGCCGGCAACACTGCCGGCAACCTAGGAGATCGCTGCCAGGTTGGACCTGGCTCGTCGCCCCAGGATCGCCATGGTCGCCGCTCCGCGATATCCGGAAATTTGTTTCTCTCTTATCTAGTATATGCATGAGCCCAAAACTTACCTCGTTAAATTCACATTTCTCAGCCTTATCCATGTAGGCCCCCCTGCTTTATATGATACTCCCCATTCCAAATTATTATTCATTTTAACTTTTCTTGCTATACACTTAGATATAATGTATATCTAGATGCATATAAAAAATTGATATACCTAGAAAAGATTAAACGACTAATTTAGGATGGAGAGAGTAACATTCTTATGTGTCCTCTTATTGGAGATTTTATTTTCCTCTTTTATTTTTGTTTTCTGTTTTTATATTTATACATTATGATGTTTAGCTACATATATTTCTTACTTTCTTGTAACATGTGCCTACTTCATGTAACGATCGTGGTCTGATGTGTCAATGAAAAAGGATGTCCGAAACCGAGATGTATCTATTATCTAAAAAATTTGTAACCACGGCTCAAGAGTCTCCACGCAATTATCTTAGATTTTTTCCAATGGGAGAAGTATACTCATCAAAGACCTTCGAATTTCATATTCCTTGCTAGACACAATTCCATGCAATTGCAATATTGAAAGTTGGCCATTCACTACAGGAAAACTGGTAACTTCAGACGGCTAAACCGTCGGAAGTTACCGCTAAACCGTCGCAAGTTAGATAACTTCCGACGGTTTAGGGCTAAGCCGTCGGAAGTTTGCTCGTCGGGCCTAAGTCGTCGGAAATTTTCAACTTCCAACGGCTTAACACCAAAACCGTCGGAAGTTTACTAACTTCCGACGGCCCGTTAAAACCGTCGGAAGTTAGCCAGCAAATGGCGACTGACGGCCGTCTCTTAACTTCCGACGGTTTCCGTGGCCGTCGGAAGTTAAGCCCAGCAAACTTCCGACGGCTGCCCAAAAACCGTCGGAAGTTAAGCTTCCCCACACCAACAGCACAACTTGAAACCCCAAAATCAACCACAAACATTATATATAATCAAATTTCATCCACAATTATAATTCACAATCAGAAATTGCACGCAAATACACAATTCATATACCCACATACATAAACTTCACAGGTTCGTAATCAAAGTTCACAAACTTCATACAAGTATCATATCGAACAAATTCATACAACAATAATGTTTCACTTAAGTTTGGCCACCTCCATCACCTGGTTGAAATGATCCGGCACTTCCAATGAATTGATCCGCCCAATTCGATGTTGGATCAACGTGTGAGTCTCCCGGTGCCGCTAAGTTAGGTGGTAGGGTGTGAAAAGGCTATAAAAGATAAATGAACAAGATTAGTTTGAAAGATAACTAATTGGATAACATTTATTTAGAGTGACCATATTTTGCAATGACTATGAACTAACATTTGAATCCTTGACTATCATACCTGAGGTGAAGCTGATGGCCAACCGGCCTGTGCAAAAGGTGGAGGTACTAGTGGTGGCACTTGTATATTCTGTTGGGTCGCTATTTGCTGAAAGATCAAATTTGTCATTAAGAATGTAACTTAACCTAAGTTGTAACAAACTAACAATTAAGATTTACCTGCAGTATTGCATTCTGTTGTGCAAGTTGAGCTCGGAACCACTGCTGTAGCTCCTGTTATCTTACTTTTTCACGCAGCCTTATAACCTCCACGCCGTCGCCGCCACTACTTGTGCTACGACTTGCTGACTGCGACGATCCCGCTCTTTGACGCGACGGCACCTGACTCGAGTCAATGACTTTGTCGAATAATGTATACCTACAAATATTGACCAAATATAGCAAATTCAAAATATGTATTTTTTCTTAAATTATAAAATTAGATTGAAATTTAAAGAAATCTAACCGGCCATGAGGTTTTCCACCACCACTACTGTAAACAGCCTCAGGATCAATAGGCGCATTTCTCCAGTCATAACCCTCTCCATGTCAAGCAATCATTTGGTCACCATATGCCGCCTTCAAAGAACAAAATCACACAATTACAGAAGATTGTTTCATGACAACTCGATAGTGCTAATTTTGTAAATTTAGATATACGAGACGCTCTGTAGCCGCCTGAGAGTATAACTGATCCGGATTTGTAGGATTACGTCCTCTATGACCTTCGAGGTAGACCTGAATATCACTCGGCGCTACACCTGTGCGAACTTCCTATACATCCAACAAAAAATTAAAGAAGCATGCATTGATAAATGCAATTAATAGAATTCATTTCAAAGAGTTCACTTACAATGCGTTTGGCCAATCGGAAGTGGCCATCACCTCCGTAGGTGTGATAGGACTCAGTTCCACGATTTCCTCTATTTCTCTGGGAAATGCTTTTGAACTCATCTGTGGTCCAATAGTGACATAAGGCATGATAAGCCTCCTCACGTGTGGCCATCCACTTAATCATTTCCTGCACAACAATATTTCATTTCAAGGTAACAAACAGAACCATACTAATTGCAACTTGCAACAGTTTACCTCGCGGTATTGTTCCTCAGTCAAGTAATATTTTCCAGCATCCCGTTTCTTCTCAAATCTTATCCCTTGAGTCCATTCCAGATAAGAAGCAACAACCTGAATTCTGGCATAAGAAATCATATCTCTAACCACAATGTGTGCGTTATGGTGGAACACACGTCTAGCATGATCATCATAAGCTCCCTCCTCAGGCAACTTGTAATATTTCTGCAAAAATTTTACACAATCAGTAGCCATCGTATGTAGAAAATTAAATCAGTACATAAGAGCAATCATACCCAAAACTCAGCCCAAACTGCCTTTTGGGTATTGCCGAACGTTATGTTGACACCATATCAATAATGATTCCAAGATGTAGCAGGGATTCGTTCACCAGATACAAGTTCTACCATTCCAGGCCAAAGCATACGGCATATGTTACCTAAAATTTTGTTCACCTGTCTTAAATGTCCAACACCTGGGAAATTAGGCTCAAACCAAGACCTACAAGTATATAAAACAATTAGAATCAATTCGGAATAAGGATTATGTACTAAAACATAGAAAAAATATACCAACCCATCTCCATTCGGTGTGATCACGCACTTTTCTTCTTCTCGTGGAGGTTTAGGCGGTGGAATCCAACCAATCTTCGACCGCCGCCTACGTGTCCGACCCTGCCCTCCAGATCCTCCAGCTTCTGACCCTCCAGCCCCAGCCCCAGCCTCTCCAGCTCCTGCCCCTTCATCACCAGCTACTGTCCCCGCATCACCAGCACTAGTCTCTCCAGCTTTTGACCCTCCAACTCTTGACCCTTGACCTGCCGACCCTCCACCTGCAGATCCTTCAGACCATCTATCCCAACCACCTAAGTCATTCTCCCGGCCCGCCTCGTCCGACTCCTTGCTACTTGTCTCCTCGTCCGTCTCCTCTTCACTCTACAAAATACATAAAATATTTCAGTAATTATATTGAATCTCAAAATTAGAATAAACATATAAACATTACATATATACCTCATCTCTCTAGAACGCAATCTGCCCCTGCATCTCTGGAGGTAAGTGTTCCAGCAATTGTCTACGCCTTGAAGCTCTCACAGAAGTGCCCGCAAACAAATCGTCATCTTGTCTCTTTGATAGTTTAGTGCTTTTCACGAAACTCTTTGCTAGGTTTTTTATCCTTTTTGACATCCTATTAAAAAAAAGTTAGTACATCAATACAAGTATAATTAATAGTACATATAAAATAAAGGAAACATAAGGTATTTACTTATCAATCATATTCAAAATTAGGATCAAGTTGTTTTGTACGCTTCGAAGGACGCCAAGTAACTTTTTTCTTCCTTGGCACTCATTTTCTTTTTGGAGGAGCTACTACATCATTTTGATCTCCCACTAATGCATCTGACAACAACTCTGTATCTATGTTGAAAGAGCTCGGGAGTTCATCTTCTTGATAAATTTCTTCAAACCCTTCTTGCAAATTTCTTTGATAATACACCTGATCGTCAGCGATGTGTATCCGTTCACGAGGATTGACCTTGTACACTACCCACCAGTCTTTCAGATCCCTGCATGGGTACGACATATAATACACCTGATCGACTTGATGAGCGAGCACAAATTCATTGCACGCACGTGTTCTGTTCTCATGTCGTACTTCTACCATACCGAATTGATTTTCTCGAGTGCCGTGATAGGGATCAAACCAATCACATTGGAAGAACACTACTTGAAGATTGTTCGGTCCCGTGAAGTCGTAAACAAGTATGTCCTTAACAATTCCATAATAATTAATCCTCCTTTCTCGATCATCCTTTGTCGTACAAACAACTCCAGTATTTGTTGTGGCTACTAAAGGATGAGTAGATTCAAATTTTGTCGAACGAAACCGAAACCCATTGATATCATACCGACCATAGCTTCTAACAGTTACTATACCAAGCGACATCTGACATAAATCCTTGTGTATGTGGGGCATTCTGTCGCACTGTCAATTACATGACTCAATTAGATATTTGAAATATAGTAAGAAAATATCATAGAAAATTATAAATTCTTACATAATCCTGGAACCAATTAAGAAAATTTGGCTTCCCATCTCTACCATATCAAAGCATGTTTTCATATTGCTTAGAAGAAAATTTACGCCTAGATGACCAAGTTTGCAATTCAAATTCCCTATTTGTCAAGCAAACGGATGAGATATCGGCCACGATAACTAACAACATAAATTAAGTAAAAAATTAATCTTACTTGAAATATAGAGTCATCTCATCAATATTAGCATACATGTAGAGCAAAGCAGACAAATTTTGCTCACGATCAAGGTCACATCCTGTAGAGGCTCCAACGGTCTTTCCCTTGCACTCGAAAATTGAAAGATCACTGCATCGAACTTCTTCATCTACATGGTAATGCAACTTAGGTGCATTCACATTGTGTTCCTCTGCAAAGTATACACTTGTGAAGGATGATATCTCTTTGTACTTAAATTCTTCCGCAATGCATCCTTCAACTCTTCCTTTATTGCCAACCATTGCACTAAGCTTTTTTAACGCTCTTTCAATATGATACATCCACCTATACTGGACCGGACCAGCTATCTTAGCTTCATATGGAAGGTGGACAAGTAGATGTTGCATTGGATTGAAAAAGCCTGGAGGAAAAACTTTTTCCAACTTGCATAAAAGTATTGGTATCTCTTTCTGCAACTTCTCCATCATCTCTTTCTTGATTTCTTTAGCACAAACTTGCCGATAGAAGTAGCTTAACTCAGCCAACACTTTCCACACATCATCATGTAGAAATCCGCAAAACATAACAGGAAGAAGTCTCTCCATAATTATATGGTAATCATGACTCTTCAACCTATTTATTTTTCCGGTCTTCAAATTCACAGCCCTCCTAAAACCTGCCGCATAACCATCGGGGAACTTCAAATTCTTCAACCACTTCATTACCTCTTTTTTCTGTTTGGATTTCAGACAAAAAGCAGCCTGTGGCTTACCACCACTTTCAGTCAACTCTAGGGACGGTCGATTACAAATCTGTGCCAAGTCCTTTCTGGCCTTTACATTGTCTTTCGTTCTATCAGTGAATTCCATACACGTACTTATAATACTTTCACCAACATTACGTTCCTGGTGAATCAAATCGATATTGTGCATTAGAATCAGCGCTTTGACATAAGAAAGGTCCCATAATCCATATATATGAGTCCAGTTGTGCTCAGTTCCAAAACCAACATATCCATTTCCATCTGTATTCATCTTTAAATCTTTCAACATAGCTAGAATCTCTGTTCCACTCATACGCTTCGGTGGCCCCTTCGTGACAATAGTATCCTTCCTAAAAGCGTTCCTCTGAAAGCTGAATGGATGATTCTCTGGCAAAAAGCGTCTGTGGCAATCAAAGTAACATATCTTACCACCGAACTCAAGACGGAAACAATCTGTATCTTTACCACAGATCGGACAGGTTAAAAGTCCATGACAGCTCCAGCCAGCAAATATACCATATGCCATGAAATCATGGATCGACCATAGAAATGCAGCTCGAAGGGTAAATCTTTGTTTCTTGTAACAGTCATATGCCTCAACACCTTGCCACAACTTATCTAGATCATCGATTAAAGGTTGCATCATCACATGAAGTCGTGTTCCAGGATGTTCCGGACCAGGAATTACAAGACACAAGAACATATAATCATATTTCATGCAAAGATGTGGTGGAAGGTTGTACGGAATAGCAAATACCGGCCAACAAGAATATGATGATGCAGTCATATTGAAAGGTGAGAAACCATCTGTCGCCAAACCAAGCCGAACATTTCTCGCATCACTAGCAAAATTTGGATCAAAATAACCGCTTCAACCGAGGCATAAGAGGCATGTAGCGAAGTTGCTTTTGTGCTATCTCTGTAGTCACCTTTTCACCATCTTCATTTTCAACCTCCACGAACCTCGATTCTTGACACTTTCGACACTTCTTCAAATCTATATCATTTTTCCAAAAAAATATACAGTTATTTGGACAAACATCAATCTTTTTGTAGTCCATACCAAGCCCAGACAACAATTTCCTTGACTGGTAGACATCTTTAGGCATCTTGTGATTTGCCGGAAGTATATCACCAATCAAATTCAAGATCATATTGTAACAATTGTGAGATAATATGAATTTGGACTTAATAGCCATGAGTCGAGTCACGAAAGCAAGGACAGTCACTTTTGTGCGCTCGTGCAACGGCTCTTCTGAAGCTTTAAGGAGCTCGAAAATTTTTTTATCCTCCGACGTAGGTGGATCCTCAGTCTCGGATGGGAGCTCCATATCTTCCCCTAAATCACGAAGCACCTCATCCATTCTATCATACTCTCCATTATCATTACTTAGAATTTGTGGTGATGTCACCACTTCTAATGGTATTGGGACTTCTAGTGCATTCTGAGGAGGTAAAGCTTCACCGTGATACACCCACACCTCATAGTTAGGCATGAAACCATACTTTATCAGATGTGAGGACAAAACTTTCCTAGTCTGATAATGGCAAATACAACAATGGCTACATGGGCATCTCACATCATTTCCATTCTTTGACATAGCAAAAGCACGCTTAAAAAATTCCTCCGTATTAGCTATCCATTTATCTGACAAATTAGGCCAACCTTCGTACATCCATCGTCGATCCTCACCCATACTTTAAGTTAAATAATTGCAAAGTTAGAATATAGTTATCTTGAGCGATTAGTTTTAAATTAGATATATCATAATTATAAAGCTTTAGTTACTAAACTTAAACTATTAGTGTTTAATCACTATAATATGCATATCAAATACAATATTTTATTTAACTTCCGACGGTGCTGCACTAACCTGGACGGCGGGGGGTCGGGCAGCGGCGGGCCGGGCGGAGCGGCCGGACGGCTGGGGGCCAGGCAGCGACGGGGCCGGGTGGCGCGGCCAGGCGGCGGCGGGGCCAGCCGGGCGGCGGGAGGCCGAGGCGGCGCCGGGGACGGGTGGCGCGGCGATGTGGCCCGGGGGCAGATCGAGGCGGCAGCGCGGCCGGGGGGCGGCGCAGCCCGGGGGCCGAGGCGGCGGCGCGGCCGGGGCCCGGGGCGGCGGCCGGGCGGCGGGAGGCCGGGGCGGCGGCCGGGCGGCGGGAGGCCGGGGCGGCGGCGGGGCCGGGCGGCGCGGCCGGGCGGCGGCGGGGACGGGCGGCGGCGCGGCGGGCGGGGCGAGCTGGGGCCGGCGGCGGCGCGGCGGGAGATCGCGAAATTTGGGGAAGAAAACGGATAGAATCGAGATAACACGAGCTCGGCCGGGGGGGTAACGGCGGGCCGCTCAACTTCCGACGGCCCGCCCTAGGCCGTCGGAAGTTAAGTAACTTCCGACAGGTGTCTCCTCGACCGTCGGAAGTGGAGTATCTTCCGACTGGGCCGTCGAAAGTTTGTTTTAGCCGTCGGAAGTTTGCTGTTTTCCTGTAGTGATTCTGTTGAAATTCCATTAGGCATTCCATATACTAATTTAGGTGTAGAGGAACAGGCCGGGACCTATGCTAATTTACATTATGGATGCCATGACACCAGGAAAGAATCTGTTTGGAGTCGAGTTGCTGGGAAGCTCCCTGAGCGCCTCAGAGGTCTCGCAAATAAAGGACAATACAATTCATGTAGCCTTGGTCAGTCATATACCAGTAGGATATATTACTCCTATGTCTTTTATATATAATTAGAATTTAAAATGAGCACAATTATACATTTATTATTATTAAAACTTAAAGAAAACTAGAGTTACAATATTTTCCTTTTTGCAAAAAATTAAACAGTATTGAAGCAGACGCTCACGTACACGCACGCACACTCATTTCTATGAATACAAGCGCGCAACCCTACCCCTATAAGCGGGGGCGTCTATTCATAGCATGTGCGACTAGCCGTTGTATCGTCGCACATGTCCGCTAGAGATAACAATGTTCCAGAATAAAATAAAATATTCCAAAACAAGATAAAAGTATTTTGGAACAATTTATTTTGCCTGCAATTTCTGCCTTTTACTTTGTTCTGGAATATTTTATTTTATTCTAAAATATTATTATCTCCAGCGGACATATGCGGTGATATGGCGGCTAGTCACATGTGCTATGAATAGACATCCCGCCTATGAGCACCTCTGAGCAACTAAGCCGGCAGATCCTCGAGACTGATAAAGTCACCATATGCACATTGCAATCGACGGGCATGTCGCATACCATTGAAAGAAATAACACCGGTTAAATCCTAGAATAAAACCACTGTTACAATATAACTCTACATTTGGTATATATAATCTGGATGATTGGTACAAAACTACATATTATTTTGTTTTGAAAACTACATATTAAAATAATATATTGTACAACAATATTTATACAATATTTAATTAAATTAGGGATATGTACAAGGCATAAATCTTGGGTTGGTATCTATACACAAACAGCACACTCATTGTATCTACATGTAGTGCGCATAGCCTTGTACAAGGCATGCAAACATTCATTCATTCATTTCGACATTGTACAAATCTAACGCCAACAAATGGATCACTAGGGAGGTTCCCCGCGTATGTGGTGCTCAGTTGAATAGAAATTTGCTTGCGAATGTCTGGCCAAACTTCCATCCTTTTGGCACCACGTTTGCAAATTGAAGACCTTGTCCATCACTGTTGGTCACCCTGAAAGAGAGCGTTTTGCCGGTGAGAAAGGCCATGTAGTGCCAGTTGGCGCCCCAGTTGCGTGCCATCGGCATCCAATCAGTCGAAACCGCGGTCTTGACTTCCATGGATTTGATGGAGCCTGCCGCGGCGACATTGCTCACAAGCACAATATTAAAGTAGTCGTGTCCATTGATCATGAACCTTACACCGCCCCGTCGCACGCACGGAACTCTGCAAGTGAGAATTTTCTGTTAAAGCTACCGCCGTTGATCACGAACCTTTCACATGCGTTGCTTAGTAAGATCGAGAGTAGCCACTACGGGAGAAGCCTCGTTTGCCGAGTGTCTGACACACTCGGAAAAACAACATAAGCACTCGGCAAACCTTTTGCCGAGTGTTGCATTCGGCAAAAAGGAAACGGCAAAGAAAGAGTCGGCAAAAGCCTCTTTGCCGAGTGTTTTTTGTCGGGTACTCAGCAAAGACTTTGCCAAGTGCCTAATTCTGCTCTCGGCCAAAAAATGGACGTGACGGCGGAAGAAACGGTGACCGATGTTTGCCGAGTGCCTGAGAGAAGCACTCGGCAAAGTGTATGCAAAGTGCAGTCTCCGGTAGTGGCAGTAGGTCTGTCCGAGCACGCCGTGGACGTCGTCGGTGAGGTCGTAGAACTTGAACCTGAGGTCGAGGTGCGCGAGGCTGTCGTCGTCGGTGACGCCGTAGCCGTGGACCCGTGAGTCCTCGGCCGTTTGCTGTCGTTCGCAGCTGACGGAGCTTTGCTGAGTGTCTGTCTTTGCCGAGTGTAGGGCACTAGGCAAAACAGATTTTACCGAGTGTTATTGTTTGCCGAGCGCTTGACACTCGGTAAATCTATTGTTCGCCGAGTGTTTCATTTTGCCCAGTGCGGCACTGGGTAAAGATCTTATTCACCGAGTACCCGACGAAATGCTCTTGGTAAAAATTTTTGCACTCGGCAAAGGTGCCATCTCCGGTAGCGAGCAGAGACAAATCAATATGCACATATATAACTTCTGTACACGACTGGGATGATGCCGGCGCGGTAGATGCCGATCTTCTCCCACGCCGGCTGCGCCATGTCGAAGCGCGGCCGCGGCGGGTTGCACCAGCCGCCGTCGTCGCTGGGCAGCCCATAGTTGGGCGGGCAGAAGTCGGTGGCGGTGACGGTGACCGTGACGCTGGGCTTGCACCACGTCGGGTCCGTATTGCGGTCGCAGGCGAGCTTGTAGCACTGCCCGCAGGAGGCGCCGTCGTTGAAGAGCACCATGCTCAGCGCCGCCGTGCGCGAGCCGTAGCCCTGCGAGTACAGGTTTCCGTACCCGCACGCGCCGCCTGCCATTTACACGCACCCGTAGAACGTCGCGTGCGCCCTCAGCCATCCGGTCGGTGCCGGAGCTGGCGACGACGCGCTCGCGACCAACAAGAGAGGAGAAACAGGAGCTGGAGCCATGACGATCGGTCTCTGTTCTGTGTTTAATTTGTTCGATCGTGTGTGTGATATTGTTTGTATGGATGGATTTGGTTCTTTGATAGGGTTCTTGTGTGGTTTATATAGCGTTAACCTTACCATCAAATCACGATTAGTTGGCTGTTATAGTGTTTGTTCAAGAAAAATAAATTGTGTGGCGTGCACATGTGCATGGTTGTGCAGCCGCATCAAGCTTAATTACAGGCCAATCCAAAGAGAATCAACGTGTATGGACACTGCGCGCGTTTCACCGATTTTTTTTTGCTTGACTTTCCAACCATCCTACGAGGATCTTTGCTTAACTTTGAGAGGTCAACATGAACGCCGGTTTGCACTTTCCATGTTCAGATTCAGGGTACCTCCTTATCCAAGCAAGGAAGGATGTCATTTGCGTTGCTTCAGACTTTAGTCATACGAGTGAACCTCCAGCACGGCACCTGGACCGCAGCATGAGCAGCGCCATCAGCGTGCAATGGTTAGTTCGTCATAGGGACTGAGAGGATGAGACACGAGGGAGGAAGAGAGTGGAGAGTGATCAAAGAATGGAGGTTCATTTGCACATATATATTTCATTTTGTTTATGGCCTTGAATTGAACCAATGGAATTGGTGGAGCATCTCAATTTCTGGTTGAATTACAATCATTGACCCATGGTTTCGATTCAGTCGATCACAACAGAACTTTGTTTCTAGGACCCAAACCCATGCCACTTCTAAAGATTGTATTTGGATGAATTAGTTTCAGAATTGCTAATAGTACTCTTCAATTCGATCAAGATGATGTATAATAAATACAAATATGAGAATTTCTATGGTACGCTTTGGATGAACTAACTTGTGAAGTACATATACTATTTGACTTTAAAGTAAATTAACTTTTTAATGGATAAATGGCCAGATACAGTTGCATTTCATTTTTTTATAGAAAAGAGAGAGAAATAACAAAGACCTAAGATCAAAACCTTGTAGTATAAACTTCATCATAAGTTGATTAGTCAATATACCTCCACAAGACCATATGCATTTTTCGCCCAAGCATCATTACTATAATTCAATGCAGAAGGGCATGTGAGTTTTGATAATGTATAGTAAAACCCTTTTAACTAGTAGCTAGATATACCTATCCAATTAGCTGATCCAACCCAGTTGATTCCAGCTATCCAGCTAATGGATTAGCTGGATGGGTCCAAATAGTTTTCATGCTAACCTAATTATCCCCAACAACTTTATATTTTATAACTTACCTAACGACCACCACCACACATTTACTCATGGAATGCATTACTCTAAAGTCACAAGTCCTGCTAGACCTAAGATATTTGTAATGTTCACATAGAACATATTATTTTCATTATGAACTTTTTGAGAAAATTCTTATTAGGATGTCAACGTGTGGCAACAATACAGGTGACTTCAATAATATGAATAGAGAATAAAAGCAACTAGCCAAATTGTAAGGTGTCAATAGAAAGTCCTAGGTTAGCAAATTAATACATTTTAGTCATTCAAACAGCTTGGTTAATCCATTTATGAAAGCATTGTGGCATTTCTGGTTAAGGATTTAGTCCTTATTGCTCAATTTGATATTGAAGTATAATACAAATGAAGTGTCTTTTCATAATTTAGTTTTTCCTTAGTAATTCATTTTAGAGTTTTCATAGTCATCAACCCAAATTTGTGTTTGTAAAATTATCCTAATCCTCATAAAGATATCAAGTTTTACTATATATGACATATGCTACAAATTTATTGATTTTATGTCTATTTTAACCAAACAAGGATTGATTATAACTTTTAATATGCCTCATCCTGATCTTGCATTTCTCTCTTATCAATAAGATAAAGTATAATCCTCCAAAAATGTAGCATCCACAAATGACCAGATTATGTATGTGATTAACACTCGAGGGATTAAAACCCTCTCGCTTAAAGGAATTCATCCCGAGATTCATGTGTGGAAAGAACTAGAGGGAAGAGATAATCCTAGAAGAGTGTCGGTAGGTGGAAAAAGCTCTAGGTACAAAATCTCCATACTTCCCAAGTAGTTCGTTCTCCAGAGTGATTGCTCTATTCCCGGTGACTCTGCCTCTTCAATCGAGGATCGTATTGAGACGTTCAGGGCGGCTTGGATGTCATCACTTTTGATGACTGCTTCGTTGGGAACTTTGAGTCACTTCATGAGCTGGGAGTCATCTCTTGACAATATGAAAGATCCAGTGTAGCGAGGAGCTAACTTTACTTTTTTTAGAATTTGTTAGGAACCTTTTTGGAAGATACTTGGAGATATACCTAATCTTCAAATTCAAGGACTAAAGGTCGATATATGCTATCCACATAGCTCTTTTGAAGAGATTGTACTACCTTAAGGTTTGGCTTGAGTAAGATGCACTTGCTCTTTAGTTACACAACAGACTTCTTGGCTTGTTACTAAAGCCTAGTCATTTGTGCTACCCAAACAATGGTAGAGTGTTAGTTTGATCTCAAACTCCGGATCGGTCTAACGACCGATCCGGAGTCTGTTACGCGCCCCGATCGGGGGCGCACCGCCAACCCAATGGCGGGTGGGCCCCCGTCGCGCAGCGCCAAAATAAATAGAGAGGTGGGGGCCGGGGCACGATACACGAAGTTCGTCGCCGTGCCTAATCCCACCTAAAACCCTAGCGATCCGATCTAAGGGGAGGCGTTGAAGCAACGGGAAGCGCCGCCGTTGCCTCTACACCGACCACCGCCGCCTCTGCACCATCGCCGCCGACACCCCTCGACCTCGCCGCGGCCCGTACGCTTTCGTCCACGACTCCGATCTGCTTCTCCCTCAAGTAATGGCCAACAACGGCGAAGCCGGAGCCTCGATCGGTGGTATGGCTCTAATCCGCTTTCCCCTCTCTCTGTTTCTTTCACGATTTGCCCTAAGCTCTATCTTGTATTGTTGATTACCGAGCTAATTGACGATTAGTGGATCCAAAGGACACTAACAATGGTATCAGTTAGCCTCACTAATCGTAATTAGTTTCGGGTAAGAGAGAAAGAGCAATTAGAAGGAGGTGAGAAACATTACCCGAGAGAGAACTTGCAAAACAAGGAAGCAAGGAAAGACCCAAACCCTTCGGGGTGCAAGAACACCCGCACCCGAGCCCAAAACCCTAAACCCGTGCTAACCCTAACCCTAGCTCACCCCAAATCAAGCAAGAAAGAGGCTTACCTTACCACCAGGAGCTCCCAGCTCCACGGGCAAGCCATGCCGAGGCTCAGCAGCCCCGGCGACCCTCCGTCGTCGCACGACAGACGCATCCCGAGCCACCCCGAGCTCGGGATCTCCTCCGCACCGAGGTGCGTGGGCCAGCTAGCCGCCCCGAGCCCACTCGACGGCGGTGCGCTCACATCCAGGCGAGCGCACTCGCCGGCGAGGAGGCCCGCGGCGGCGCCACACCTTTTGGCCGCCGTCGCGTGGAGGAAGGAGGAGGAGGGAGAAGCGGCTGCGGGGGCAAGAGGGAAATGCCCTAGGGTTAGGGCGACGCGCGCGCCGGGGGTGGGTTTTGATCCACCGAAAACACCGCGTGACCGTCGGATGAGATCCGACGGCCGCAAGTCGATCGCGGGCGCGTGGGCCGCTTACGGCCCAGGCGGGGCGCTGCTTTGCCGGCCCAGGCCCAGGTTGCGGCCTGGTGCGCGGCCAGCAGCCCCGCGCGCGCGGTTGCCGCGTTGGGCCGGGCCAATTTGGGCCGGTTTGGGCTAGATTTTGGGCTGGTGCACAGTCACATTTTGTGATTTTCTCAGAAACTCTTTTAACCACTTAATGCATGATTTAATCTCTATTTTAATTTCACCAACGTGATAATTTTTATAGAGAGAACGAAGTAAGAATGTTTCTGAAAGTTAGAACTTTTCATTTTTCCGCTGCAAATTTAATTAAGTTATATCCTTTAATTATTTTAGACCCAACGAGATATTATAATTAAAGGAGTCAGTTTCCAGTTTTTTCTTCAGTTATAATATTGTTATTTTCTGACCAACGTTGATAATAGCAATATTACAATTTTTCAAGTCAGTTTTCAGTTTTCTATAGTTATAATATTGTTATTTTCTGACCAACGTTGATAATAGCAGTATTATAATTTTTTAAGTAAGTCTTCCATGCATTTGCTCTAATTCTGCCCAACGGTGTTTTAGAATTAATGCAGCTAGTTCATTGTATATCTTAATATTGACCAACGTTAAATTGGGATATGCAATTATTATTTTATAAAAGCAGTTCTCACCCTTCTTGATTTAAATTTCAGGATCTAATGCCATGACCTTCATTAATGCTATACCGCCGTTGGATGGTTCCAACTACGGGATGTGGGCACAGAAGCTAGAAGTGGCTCTCGCATTGTTAGATATCGATTTCGCTATCACCTCACTGTTTCCAGTTTGTCCTGAGGAACTGGTGATGGATCCGGAAGAGACCTCTGCCGCTTGGCAAGCTCGTCAGAGAGAACATGCAAATGTTCAAATGAAGTATGATCTTGAGAAAGCAAAATGGATCTCTTCCAACAGAAAGTGTTTGATGGTTATCAAAAGTTCCATCATCGACAGTATCAGGGGAGCAATCCCAGATTGCCCCACCGCAGTTGAGTACTTAAAGAAAGTGGAGAGTCAATTTGTTGGCTCTTCAAAAGCTTATGCTCAGACTCTGATTCAGAGGTTAGTTAATGATAAGTACACTGGCGGTGGTGTGAGAGAGCACATACTGAAAATGAGCAATATGGCATCCAAGCTAAAACCTATGGACATGGAGCTTCCTCATGCTTTTGTTGTCCATTTGGTTCTGGCTTCTCTGCCGAAAGAGTTTGAGACTTTTGTTGTTAACTACAACATCAGCCCAGACACATGGGACTTAGAGAAGCTCATTGCGATGTGTGTGCAAGAAGAGGAAAGACTCAAAGCCTCGCATGGTGACACGCTCAACTATGTTAGGCACAACAAAAGAAACAACTCTTCAGATAAAAACACGAGGCCACAAGGGAAACCTCAGTTCAAACGAGGTTTCACTTCTTCTTTTTCTGCGACTCACCCGGGCAAGGGTGCAAAGAAAGATCAACCACACATTGAAAAGGATCAATGTATGTGGTGTCACAAGACGGGACACTACAAGAAAGATTGCCCAGATTTTCTACGGCATTTAATTAAGAAAGGTGAGGATGTTATCACTTTTATCGATGAGACCCTGTATGTAAGTTATTCTAAATCTACTTGGTGGATTGACTCAGGTGCAACTGTTCATGTTGCTAATTCCTTGCAGGGTATAAGTACAAAGACGATGCTACAAAGAGGGGATAGATGGCTGAAAGTCGCCAATGGAGTTAGAGCCGACGTTGAAGCAGTTTGTCAACTCACGTTAGAGTTAGAAAATGGCTTTAAACTCCAGTTACATAATGTTCTTTATGTACCCTCTTTGTCTAGAAATTTAATTTCAGTATCATGTTTGGCAGATGATGGTTATAAGTGCCATTTTGGCAAAGAACAATGTGAGATTTTATTTGAAAGTCAGTGTGTTGGTCTTGCCATCCGACAAGACAAACTTTATATGTTGCCTATGCATGAGACTGTAAATTCTGTAAGCAATACCACAAGTATTGAACGCACGTCTAACGATGCAAGTCATAAGCGCAAACGATGCGACAACGAAAATTCAGCGAAATTATGGCACTGTCGTTTAGGCCATATTTCGAGGGGGAGAATTGAGAGATTAATTAAAGAAAATATTCTCCATCCGTTAGATTTTTCAAATGAAGAATATTGCATCGATTGCGTTAAAGGAAAGTACGTTAAGAAAATAAAGAAAGGAGCTAAACGCAGTTCAGGGGTTTTGGAGATAGTGCACACAGATATCTGTGGTCCATTTCCCATAAAGTCCGTGGATGGTTATGATTCGTTCATAACGTTTACGGATGACTATTCGCGTTATGGATATATTTATCCAATCAAAGAAAGATCGGAAGCGTTAGATAAATTTAAGATTTTTAAAGCTGAAGTAGAGAATCAGCAAAATCTTAAAATAAAAATAGTAAGATCTGACCGTGGAGGTGAGTACTACGGTCGTCACACCCCGTATGGCCAAGTTCCTGGACCTTTTGCAAGGTTTCTACAGGAAAATGGAATAGTAGCCCAGTACTCTACACCGGGCGAGCCTCAGCAAAATGGAGTCGCTGAAAGACGTAACCGTACCTTAATGGATATGGTGAGAAGTATGCTAAGCTACTCTACGTTACCGATTAATTTGTGGATGGAGGCGTTAAAAACCGCTATTCATATTCTTAATCGCGTACCGAGTAAGTCGGTGCCTAAAACACCGTATGAGTTGTGGACAGGGAGAAAACCCACACTAAATTATTTACATGTGTGGGGCTGTCCAGCTGAGGCGAAAGTATTTAATCCAAATATCGGAAAGTTAGACCCTAAGACAGTAAGTTGCCATTTTATTGGCTATCCAGAAAAGTCGAAAGGTTATCGTTTCTACTGTCTTAACGGATATACAAAGTTCGTAGAAACGAGACACGCTGTCTTTTTGGAGGATCAGATGATGAGGGGGAGCATGGTAGCTCGGAAGATTGATCTTGAGGAGAAGCGGATTTTCGTACCTACTCCGATGATCCAAGATCCATTTTTCGTGTTGCCTGTTGCTGCTTCACCTACGGCGTCAGCACCTGCTGCTAGTTTTTCACCAGTTGCTGCGTCACCTACGGTGCCAGCACCTGCTGTTAGTTCTTCAGCTGCGGCAACGAGTGAGAACCAGGAACCTGTCCTTCAGGATCCGACAGAACCGATAGCCGCACATCAGGGGGAGCAACAGCAGCCCCAAGTAGAAGAAGTGCCGATAGCTGAGGCACCGAGAAGATCTCAGAGAATAAGAAAGCCCGCTATTTCAAGTGATTATCAAATCTATAATAGCGAGGAAACTCAGATGGAGGGTGACCCCACTTCGTTTGAAGAGGCCATGAGAAGCGTTCATTCGTCTGAGTGGTTGGAAGCCATGAGAGACGAAATGAAATCGATGAGTACCAACGATGTTTGGGATCTAGAAGAAATTCCTAAAGGAGCCAAAACAGTAGGCTGCAAATGGGTCTACAAGACAAAATGTGACTCCAAAGGGAATATAGAAAGATATAAAGCGCGACTTGTGGCGAAAGGTTTCACGCAAAGAGAAGGGATAGATTATAATGAAACATTTTCTCCTGTTTCATGCAAGGATTCCTTCAGGATTATAATGGCGTTAGTGGCACATTATAATTTAGAGTTACATCAGATGGATGTAAAGACGGCGTTCCTCAACGGGGATCTTTATGAGAACGTTTACATGGTACAGCCGAAAGGTTTTGTCGTGGAAGGAAAAGAAAAGATGGGATGTCGTCTAAAGAAATCCAT
Source organism: Panicum hallii (assembly GCF_002211085.1). NCBI lineage: Eukaryota > Viridiplantae > Streptophyta > Magnoliopsida > Poales > Poaceae > Panicum > Panicum hallii. Next base: position 8,783,109 of record NC_038042.1, read on the forward strand.
TTATGGATTAAAACAAGCCTCCAGACAGTGGTATTTAAAATTCGATGAAACCGTAAGAAAATTTGGTTTCAAAGAAAATGAGGAGGACAACTGCATTTATGCAAAATTTAAGAATGGAAAATTCGTTTTCCTCATTCTATATGTGGATGATATTCTGCTTGCTAGCAGCGATATTGATCTGCTATTAGAGACAAAGAAATTCTTGTCCTCAAAGTTCGATATGAAAGATTTAGGTGAAGCCTCATTCGTTTTAGGAATTGAGATTCACCGAGATAGAAACAAGGGGGTTTTAGGATTATCGCAGAAAGCATACCTAGAAAAGGTACTAAAGAAGTACGGTATGCATGCGAGTAAGCCAACACCTGCTCCTATAGTCAAGGGCGATAGTTATGGGAAATTTCAGTGTCCCAGAAATCAGTACGAAATTGATCAGATGAAAGCGGTACCATATGCTTCAGCTGTCGGAAGCCTACAGTATGCTCAAGTATGTACGCGCCCTGACTTAGCTTTTGTCACCGGGATAGCTTTTGTCACCGGGATACTTGGCAGATTCCAAAGCAATCCAGGGATAGAACACTGGAAAATGGTTAAGAAAGCTTTGCGTTATGTGCAAGGAACGAAAGACCTCATGCTAACATACAGGAGATCTGAATCTCTAGTGATAGAGGGTTATTCAGACTCAGACTTTGCGGGAGATAAGGACGATAGAAAATCCACGTCAGGTTATGTGTTCACTCTCGCAGGTGGAGCTATATCGTGGAAAAGCTCCAAACAGACAGTAACTGCATCATCTACGATGTATGCAGAATTTATAGCTTGTTATGAGGCATCGGGGCAGGTTAAATGGCTAAAGAAATTTATACCCGGATTAAGAGTGGTTGACAGCATAGAAAAACCACTAAAGATGTACTGCGACAATGAGCCTGCAGTATTTTACGCTCACAACAACAAGTCGAGTGGAGCTGCCAAACACATCGACATAAAGTTTTATGTTGTTAAAGAGCAAATCCAGGATCATATAATCAGTCTTGAGTATTTGAGCACAAAGAAGATGTTAGCGGATCCGCTCACAAAAGGCTTACCGCCCAATGTGTTCAGAGAACACTTAGCCGGCATGGGTTTACGGGAAAGCCTATAATTCCTGGACAGTAAGGGCCCAAAAGTATGGTTCTATTTCAGACAGAAAAGTGTGTTGTGGCTGTTAATCCAGCGGTAATAACTGTTGAGACGAGGCATGCTCGATGCACTGATCTGAATGAAATCGGACGTAAGAAGTGAGTGAGTAAGTTGAGATCAAAGGGGAGAATGTTAGTTTGATCTCAAACTCCGGATCGGTCTAACGACCGATCCGGAGTCTGTTACGCGCCCCGATCGGGGGCGCACCGCCAACCCAATGGCGGGTGGGCCCCCGTCGCGCAGCGCCAAAATAAATAGAGAGGTGGGGGCCGGGGCACGATACACGAAGTTCGTCGCCGTGCCTAATCCCACCTAAAACCCTAGCGATCCGATCTAAGGGGAGGCGTTGAAGCGACGGGAAGCGCCGCCGTTGCCTCTACACCGACCACCGCCGCCTCTGCACCATCGCCGCCGACACCCCTCGACCTCGCCGCCGCCCGTACGCTTTCGTCCACGACTCCGATCTGCTTCTCCCTCAAGTAATGGCCAACAACGGCGAAGCCGGAGCCTCGACCGGTGGTATGGCTCTAATCCGCTTTCCCCTCTCTCTGTTTCTTTCACGATTTGCCCTAAGCTCTATCTTGTATTGTTGATTACCGAGCTAATTGACGATTAGTGGATCCAAAGGACACTAACATAGAGGTCATACGAGAAAGGTACGTATTAAGTGGATTTTGTGCAAGATATTCCTACTCAAGGTTCTCTCATTAATTGAGGTACATGATGCTTGTCTGTAAAGAATGCCAATTCAAACCAACGCAATAGGAGTAATGATCCAATGTTAGTGCGCCTTAGGGCATTGCGTGTGATTCATGGGATCATGGCAAGGATGCCACTAGGGGCAAACACACTTGAGATCCTAAATAGTGCTCATCATCATCTTCTTCTCTTCTCTATCTCTCCATCTTAAACTCTCACCCCAGCTAAAAATGTGTGTGTGTGGGGGGGGGGGGGGGGGGGGGCTCCATGATTCCATTACGTGACCGTCTAGATCTGCAGGAGAAAGGGTAGGTGTTTGCTATAAACCGCACTGATTGCCAAAAGCTGCCGGGTCATTCCCTATTGTGCCCAATATTTTGTTGCCAAAGGCCCAATAATGGCCTACCGCTTAAATGTTAGAGTGCCAAAAAAATTCTACCTCAAACTCATATCCAACTGACAAAACCACATGTTGATCTGTCGCCTCCTTGTTTCTCATTGGTGTCAAAGAAGATGCTCAAGAGGCCCTCTAGCGCCTTTCTCCACAAATCACGTATTCTTGAACCTGAAATTTTGTTCTGAAGCCTAAAATCAATTGTTTTGCAGGTGAAAATGAAAATGACCTAGAGATTACAAGCAATTCTTCTAGGTGAAAATCAAATGTTCTTAAATTAAAATCAATTTTTGCACAGCCTGAAATTAAATCAATTGTTGTACAACTGAAAATCAAATGCTCTAGAGATTCAAATTATTTGTTCTAGAGAAGAAAACTTGAATGTTTCTAGCAAAAACAGGTTTCATGAGGTGGCACGCCCCGCTGGAAGTAGGAAAAAAAGCCAAGTGCAGTACCGTAATAGGGCATAAGAAGACAAGGGAGCACGAATCAGGCCATGTGGTAATCAACCAAGGATGCAAAGAGGAGTGCCCCATGTCACAACCTCTCCCCGAGCTGCCATTGAATTGTAAGCCACTTGTGGGCTATGCCACTGGCGTTATGTTGTTGGACAACATGCGTAGGTAGATATGAACTTTTCTTAGCAATAAACACAATCTTGCTTGATGGGACGATGTTGGTAAGGGCTGTAATGGGCCAGCGAATCTAAAGTAAAAGAAAAGACCCAAAATTGGAGGGTTGTGCGACCAAACTGATTTTTTTTTTGTTGGAAGGGACACAAGTGATTCTAATAGCGGGACTACTAATCATCGCTTGATTGTTTTTTTGTTGTGGCATCACTTAAATTTTTTTAGTGTACACACAGGCTGTAATTCATATTATTATGGGATGTATTTGTAATTGTTTTTGTCCTTGTTGCATTCAGCATTGCCCATCAGGTGTTGTTTTAGTGGCATGTTTCATCTACATCACAGGTAGCTCTCTCGGTACAGTATCTTTCATTTTTCTTTTCTTTGTCGCTAATTCTACTGCCCATCATGGTCCATAGAAATTTCACTTTTTATTGACACAGAAAATCACTTGAGGCTTATTGGGTTCGAAGGGGATTGATGAGTATTGGAGGAGGTTGGGAGGGATTGAACCCCTATCAAAACCACCCTTAATATCATCCCAAGGGAATTGATGGGAGTTTGACTTATACCGGATTTAATCTCTTCGAACGATACCTTTCAAACCGAATTAACATGCCTTCGTTCTTGGAGAGAGGATTAACTAAACAAGGTCTCAAGTGATTTGTAGTCCTTCCGGTCAACTAGTCTCTCTTTATCAAAATTGACTGAATCTGATTGGATTTTCACTCAATTTTTCTTCCAAGCACTGCTACATGGCATGATTGGATTGATTCCCAATTTGATTGAAGGTGAAACAAAAATCACTCAAGTGATCCTACACAGGTAGCTAAGGTCAAACAGCGTTAACCCGGGCGTTAAGAAAAGAAAAGAAACTTATACACGGCATGAGGTCAGTATGGCACATTGCTTCCGATGTTTTGTTGAGCTGCTACGCACGTAAAAGCTGTCAAACCTTCGGAAGTCCCCAACAACGTAGGTTGCTTTCCATTTTGCTATCTAGTATCTACAACGACCACTAGTTAAGTGTGAACTTAATTTTGGTAGGCACCACATGCATCCTATCTCTTTGCTAATTTCGCAAAAATCGACATTTGAACTTAATTTTCCAACGGAGTGACAATTTTCACGTTTGGCATTTTGCACGTTTATCTGCCAATAAGATCATTTTTAACCGCATACAGCAACAATCATTTGAGTCAACTAATAAATAAAAAAAGGTAAAGAGTTCAATTTTCACCTTCCAGCTGGCAAAATTATCCGATTTTCAACCTTTAACTATAAAATCAGACAACGAAGGCCGTCAACCTAACTATTGAAACCGGGGTTTGACTGTTGGTGTGGTTTCAAAATGGTTTTGTATCTTTTTTGAAAATTAAAAAAATTGGTTGGATAAAACATCAAAACTAATTTATTTTAAATCAGAAAAATATGAAAGTAGTAAAAAAAATTGTAAAAATGTACCCCACTGTTGTTGGTGTCTATTTGAATCTTATTTATCAAAAAATAGTTGGCATAACTATAAACAAATAAATACTAGAAGTAGGAAGAAATTGGATTTGAAAAATTGATAAGTAGAGTACCAACAAATAGGTTATATTTTTAGAAAAAAATATTGGCACCCGTTTCGTATTTGTCTGACTTAAAATAAATTACTAATGAATTTTTTAGTATAAACTTGAATATTTACAATTTTTATAAAATAAAAAAATTACTTTTGAAACCATTTAAGGGTCCAATTTGCCGGTTTTCAATGGTTGAATGGCTCTCGTTATCCGGTGTTGTAGTTGAAGGTTGCAAATCAAATTTTTATGATAATTTAAGAGTGTAAATGGACCTTTTTAAAAAAGAATCGGAGTAATTAATTTGAGCATCGCTTTATGAAATGAGCAATAAAATCTATTTATGTACATCACACAGCACACTACAAGCGCAAGCAATCAACAAAAATATCTTTTGATCGAATTCTTCCAAGCAGGTAGTAATAAGTACAATTCCTACAGATATGGCAACCAGTTCTCTCTCCACAGCATGTCTTCCAAATCGATCCAGGTATATGCTGCATCCTATACCCAACACCTTAATCGATCGATCGGAGGTCGAGATCAGAGGCAGCACGTACGTACGCATTGCTTGCTCAGAGGTTGAACTGCAGGTTGCTGGCGAAGGACTGCCCGAACCTCCAGTTGGGCGGCACGACGTTGGCGAAGACGATGGTCTGGCCGTCGGTGACGGTGACCCTGAAGGAGAGCCCCTGGCCGTTGAGGTAGGTGAGGGAGTACCAGTTGGCGCCCCAGTTGCGCGCCATGGGCATCCAGTCCGGCGACCGGGACCCCCTGACGTCCATGGCCCTGATGGACCCCGGCCCCGCGACGTTGGTCACCAGCACCAGGTTGAAGTAGTCGTGCCCGTTGATGGCGAAGCGCACCCCGCCCTTCTTCACGCACGACACCCTGCAAACCAGTTGCAATTTGGTTTGGAGATCGACGTGGTGAGATCGATCGACGATCGATGTGTGTAGAAAGACAATTATTTCTGATGTGCTGCGATCGTTGCGTGCGTATCACCTTCGGTAGATGACGGGGATGATGCCGCCGCGGTAGACGCCGATCTTCTCCCACGCCGGCTGCGCCATGTCGAAGTGCGACCGCGGCGGGTTGCACCAGCCGCCGCGGTCGCTGGGGATGCTCCAGTTGGGCGGGCAGAAGTTGGTGGCCGTGACGGTGACCGACACCCCGGGCTTGCACCACGTCCGGTCCGTCTTGCGGTCGCACACCAGCTTGTAGCACTGCCCGCAGGCGGCGCCGTCCGCAAAGAGCGCCGTGCTCAGCGCCGTCGTGCGCGTGCCGTAGCCCTGCGCGTACAGGTTCCCGTACCCGCACGCGCCTCCTGCAATGGATAGGTCGCGTCGCACATCAGCCGTTACGATCTTTCATCAACGACGATTAGCACGTCGCGTGCGTGCGTTGTGAGCGGCAGGTAGTAGGTGGGGCTTACCCATGGTGCCGGAGGCGTCGGCGCCGCCGTAGAACGTGGCGTGCGCCCGGAGCCACTGGCCGGTCTGCCCAGCCGCCGCGGCCGCCAGCGCGCACCAGAGCGCGAGCGCGAGCGCCGCGCGGGCGTACGCTCCGGCCATGCCGTGCTTAGCTATCTTGTTCGTTGGCAAAGAATGGCTTTATTTCGAACTGAATGAATGCGTGATGGAATGCCGAGGCAGCCGGTACGAATGGCGACTGCTATATATACACGCACGATGGCCGGGAGCGTCCGTGCAGTACGACCCGGAGATGGAGCGAAAAAGGTTGGCGTGTGGCGGCCGGGCACAGCAAGGGGCCATGCCAGGCCGGGCCGGCCGGCCGGCCATCTCCGGCCAGGCATCGCACATGCGCGCGCGTGGCGTGCGGGGGTGTCGCAGGATCAAGATGAGGAGGTGACGCGTGCGCGCTGACACGGCGGGCGCACACGTAACCCCACACCCGCCCGGTTTGCCGCAGCTGCCCGAGGCCCCCCGGAGCCTGCAGGTGCAGGTGCTGTGTTGCCCAAGCGAGGAGGACGAGCGTGACCTCGAGCCCGGGCGCCGCGCGCACGGCAGGGTCATCGGCGCGGGGAGGACGAGGCGTGCCGAGGCGCAAAAGGGGACGGGACGGGGGGTGCCTTCCTTATCGTGCCCATGCCCGCTTCCGCACTCTAGCCAGCAGAGTCAGTGCCGCGCGATGGCGTCCAGGATCGGGGTCGCCGGCGTTCCGGGAGGGAATCTGGCTGGACGTGGATCCTGGCTTTTCGTCGCCGTCGCAAGCAAGCCGGTGGGCAGTGGCAGATGCGGCGGCAGGTCGTTGAGCGAGCTCTGCCCGCGTCCACACGCACGTGACCGGCCGGATCACCGCGTTGGGACTACGCCGTCATGAGTATCCAGCTCCACCTTGGCCAGAGGAAATTAGAGAAACAAGTGATGCTCGGCACAATGATACTCTTCGAGACATTGTACATTTAGTTCCATGGATTTTGGCTGAGGCTACAAACTCAAATGTATAGTCTGAACATTTACAGACGAATCAATGGCGTGTGCACATATACACGTGTTCTCCGTTTACAAGATCGACATGCATGCCATGATGCACAAGGATTACATTACATAATGCTCCAGGATCTAGATTTCAGCAATGAAATCATATTTTCCAGCTTGATTAGGTCAACCACCTTCCAATTGACGGAAGATGAATATCAAGTTTCCCTAAGGAGTATACAACAAGGCAAAAAGGTAACTGAAACCTTGAGACAAAACGGCTTCCGTGCCTTTCGCCCTTCAACCCCAATCGCAGGGAGAACGAAATGTGCTCCCCTCTCTGATTTCTAGTAGAGCTAGATGCCACAATAAATTATTCCTCTATGAGATTCTACAAAAGGAGGAATAATCTAAAGGCGCTCATGTGAAGCTCTAGTTTCACACTACAATAACTAATCGATCAACTTCTACTTGGTCAATTTGACATCAATAAGTGATCCTGGCTTTGTTTCAGGGTTCAGTTCAGGGTTGAGGCAACCCTTGGCTGTACCACCTATGCGACCAGGGGGCCAATACCGGAAAACCGATCTCCCCAATATGTTCTTTGCTGGAAGCGGGCCCCTGAAAAGGTTGTGCAATTGTGTCTGTCAATTCAGTTGAACTCTTGAGATGAAATACTTGGCAACATGAGAAATATCAGAAGAAATTTGGCATATTACCACACATGGGAATCATAACTGTTGTTTCGGTTATCTCCCATTACAAAAACCGAGTTTTCAGGTACTTGCTGCAAGGAAAGATAGCATAAACATGGTCAAGTAAGTTAAAAGCATAAGAATTCAATCTTATACGTATTGAAACAAAAATCTGGCATGAAGACAACTTTCATCCATAAAACAAAATGGTTAAGTAGGTTAAAACATAACAAAACAACAACCAAAATCTAGCACATAGACAAGTTTCATGCACAAACAAAAGAAAATGTTCAAGCAACAATATATATGAGTATGGTGGTAGGCACATGCTGCAGTTGAGTATTCTATTGTGTAAAAAATGCAACTATAAATTCTCATTGGTTTTTTATATTTCAAATTTGTTATAATTCCTGATTTGGTATAACATTGCATTGAGCAACTGACAAAATGCGAATCTTTTATAAAATTTTGTCAAGATATATTGTCAACTAGGGTCTTATGACATGTAAATTCTTGTAACAAACAACAGCAGATACACAGCAACTGTAGGGGGTCCATAGTCCAACAAAACATTGGTGTCCGATTTATATTACATGCATAAATCCCACTGGAAAAAACATACAAAATGTATGCATTGAGTTCAAGTGTCATTGATTAGCATCTAAAAAAAACTTACCACTGGATTCATGTCATAAGAAGGTGGCTCAAGAATAAATTCTTCCTTTCTAGCCTCACCATTCACAACAAGTTTTCCTTCATGAACCTGCAATGTACCAAACAATTAAACATCAGCAAATTGTACAGTAACTTCTAATGTACACTAGTACTTCAACTTCTCCAAAACAAACTCACATCAAAACTAATACATGCACACAATTTTGGCCAATTGAATGAACCCATAGAATGGATGTTTGTCCCATTGTTTTCACTGCTATTTCTATGTCCTTAAAAACTAGAGCACTTCACGACTTCTAGGCATTCTAGTATGACACAGAAATTAATTAGCTGTGGCGAGCACATCATGGAAACCAGCAGACAGTAGCCACGGACACCAACTAGGGAGAATAAGACCTCAGATTTGAGATCTACACCAACATCAGCAATGGCATCACCATCCGTAGTGGCCTAGTCATTGCCACTGTGCCTGGTATGCATGGTTATGATGGGCAAAGGCTTGTGTGCATTTGAATTCAACATCCACAAAGTGGTGATAGCCAAGTGATGATGTGTTTAGGATAATGCCATAGGGGTATAGCCAAGTGAGCTTGGAAAGGGTCACATTGCTCTAAGATGATTTATTTCAAGATTCAGATCCAAATCTCATCTATTGAAACAGGATCTCAGTACCTTTTAACATGCTATTTGGGATTTGTTTACAGTAACGAAAACAACCAATTGCATAATAAAAGCAATAGACAAACCAGAAAATCAAACAATGTTAAGAATATGTTGCTAGTTGCTACATCCTAACCTTTCGAAAAATTTACTTGTTCGACTTTAAGAGAATAGTGCTACAAATTAGGAATTTGTGGCCAAAAATAAAATTATGCAGTACTAACACTCAAGGGATATAGCAGCACACATAAAAGAACAGGCTCTGTTTTTAAAACAAACCTCAACAACATCGCCCCCCTTCGCAACTACTCTTTTGATGAAAACATCATTATCAGTATATCCGACCTCCTGAAAAAGAATACTCAAAGATTTCAAATCAACAAACAACATATAGCATCAAGAAACATTGTACAAATACCTAACATGTAAGTACCTGTAGCACTGGCGGGCTTTTGAAAATTACTATGTCATTTACACATGGCTTTCTGAAGTAGTAAGTAACCTGATAAATTTTCACATGGTCAATTATGGAATGAATTGAACTTCTTTTCTTACTTAGCAAATAGAACATTTTATCTTTCAACAAAGATATAAACAAATCCAGAATGAATGAGAACCAATAAACATCTATAGGTGAACAGTAATAGCGTTCCATAGTGTCATCATGAAAAATTCAAGTGGACTAGATAAACTACCCAACTTACAAAATACTAAAAACTAAAGTGAACTGGTCTACAAACAAGAAAAAAATAAAGCCAAGCAATATTAGCTTCGAACTGCATTAGTCATTAATTAAGTGCTGCTTGAAAGACGCATAACACCCCGTTCATGATAACTATCACATACTTGGGTCTTAAGGATCATATAACTTAAAGAAAATCCAAAATTAAGCTCTATAATATGGTAAAAATGGCTTCTGAACTTTAGAGCTGCTAACAGGAGATGTACAGTATTTTTGTGTACTCAATTTTTGCAGTTTAAATTGGTCCCAAATTGAAGAAGCAGTATAATGTGCAATTATTCACCCTTAATTGTTGGTCTTTTCCCAAAAATAAAAAGTTGCACATTCTTAAATATGAAACCATTATTCAGATCTCATATAAACATATTACCTTCAAATACTTCACAGGCCGCATTCGAGAAAAAAAATACGTCACAGGCCTAATTCAAGAAAATAGATCCCCAGGCACACTGTTATGTGTTATGAACTCAACCAAGACATGCCATTCATGCTTGGCTACAGCCAACTAAAGTCTAAAAGGTTACATTGACTGCTTGGTACGATGGTTGGGCGAAACATAATACAAGAAACGATCCATTGCTCACAACGTCATCTTTCTGATGCGTATATATGTCTAGCCATAGGTGTTCCATCAGATGATGTAAGGAGAGAGAAGTAACCTTGTACGCAAGAGATTCCTGTTCTACTACGGAAGTGAAAGTGTGAAAATTCATGAATATTAACTGCAGAAAACTCTCTTGACATTTCAATTACTGCATATTTACCACTATAGCAGAAAACATTTTGTCTTTATATTTTTGAAAATACAGAACATCAGTTTTGAGGCTGCAATAATATAATGAGAAGTATGGATGAACATAGGATATAGAATCACATCCTTTCTGGTTGCAGTCGATTTCAACATCTATTTGAACACATTGAGAAAGCATTTTCTCGCTGTAGGCTAACATGCTCTTTTCAATGAAAGATACTGTAACACCCTGATTTTCAAATTAGGAATCTAAATAAATTTTGCTAGATTCTTTTCAGGACCCATAAGGTTTTTATTCAAATTCTTTTTATTTTAGAGCATTTACCGTGAATTAACAATAATTTACATAACCATAAAAAGATATATAAGGAAATATAGGTCTTGGGCATATTATGCCGCATTGCATTATTTTATTGCTTGTCTTCCATTTGTATTTAAATTTCAAATTCAAATTCAAATGCATTTAAATGCATTTCTTTTTCTCCCTCTCTTTCTCTTTTGGCCCGGCCCATTTCCTTCTCTTCCTCCCCTTTCTTTTTCTTCCTCCCGCAAGGCCCAACCCAGCCGGCCTTTTTCTTTTCTCCCACCCCCGCGCGGCCCAGCCAGCCCAGCCGCGTCGCCCCCCTCCTTCCCAGCCCAACCGGCGCCCCCTCTCTCCTCCCCTTCCTCTCTCTCACCACCAGGCAGGCCCCGCCCGTCGGGGTCATCCCCGACCTCGCGCCAGACTCAACCTCGACACCAAGTCCGGCCGTGGCACGACGCCACCTCCGCCCGCGCGGCGCCCCGGGCCCACACGTCGAGGCCCCCTCGATCGCCCCTATAAAGCCGCCGCCCCGCACCCTTGATCCCCTCAACCCGCAGCCGCCGCCCTCGCCTCGCAAACACTAGCCGCGCAAGCCTGCCGCAGCCGCATCTCAGCCGCCCGACGCCCCGCCGCTCCGCCACTTTCCGCCATCGAGCAAGTGCCCCAGGAACTCCGCGTTGCGGTAAGGAGCACCGCTGGCCTGTTTTCCCCCTCTTCCCCGCCTTCCCGCACGCGCGATTCCTCGCCGAAGTTCCGCGGCCGCGCGCCGCCGCCATGCGCCCCTCTTCGGCCTCCGTCTCGCCAACCCGAACCTCTAGACGCGGTCCCCGTAGCACCCGCGTCCTTCCCGTGCAGCCCACGGTCGAAAACGCGCCCGGACGGCCGTTTACGGCCAAGTCCGGCTAGTCCACCGCCGTATGCCGTCGCCGCCGGCGCCAGTGCCGCCGCCCGTGCCGCCCCAGCCCTGCGGAGCCATCGGATCCCGATCCGACGGGTTAGATCTAATCTAACGTGAGTCAAAACCCGCAAACCGGTCAAACCCTAGGATCTTTTGCACTTTAGCCCCTGAGTTCTATCGAAATCAACCCGCAGTCCACGGTAGTTCAAAAGTATTCACGAGTAGATTTTTTTTCTTCTGTTTAAGCCCCTATCCTTTTCTAAACTAGAACCCACCATCCTTAGCCCCTCTGTTTTTCAATTTAAACCCTAGATTTAAGGTTTAATTATGTTTTAGCCCTCAGTTTCTTTGTTCAGAGCCCTTCTAGTTTCAAATGTTTTACAAATAAGCCCCTGGAATCATATTTTAGCCATAACTTCTCCATTTTAACTCCGTTTTCATCGATTCTCGCGCTCACGCGACCCTTGCAACGTATACAGTAGCTTTATAATATTGTTTTGCTCTGTTTATATTGTTTGGTGTACTGTTTCTTATTTATTGTATTTGCTTGTTTGTATGTACTTGTGTGTTGCGATAGACGGTGCGCAGTTTGAGGGTCCGCAAGCGCAAGGCTTTGAAGACGTCTCTGAGCAGCAGCGGTACTTTGACGAAGGCAAGTGGTCCTTGATCATATTCCAGTCCTAATAACTTTCTAAATACACACATTTACTTTATATGCATGCATGTGTCTATAATATGATGGATCCCAAACTAATGATGTGCCTAGTTTCTTTTGAACTTCCTTAATTAAATCTGAGTTGTTATATTTATGTTGTAGCTATGCTAGTTGTTTTCACTTAGACATTGGTTAGATAACCTGAAAATCACGCTACACTAGTTTTACTCATGTTCTGAAATACTTTTATGATGATAATTAAGATCATTGCATTAATTGGAACATGGAGAACCACCTAAGAAAACAGGCAACCACAATACTACATGGCTCTGGTCTTAGCTAATTAATTAGAAACTTTAGCTTGTAATGGTCTTACCGAAAGAGTAAGAGGGGAGTGCGTTAATGAGGTATAGCTCGGTCCTCTTGAGACGTAGATATGATCCTGGTTAAGGCGTCTTCCTCATTAGAGGGGGTTATGACTACTGCGGCCTGAAACCTTAGCGGACCGTTGTAAGTTAGGGAATCTTTGTATAGGCCTCGTAGTGAATCCCTACCACTCACCTCGGAAGTGTTTAAGAGCCTTGCAAACCCAGACATTAAGGGAAACACGAGTTGTGGGTAAAGTGTACAACCTCTGCAGAGTGAAAACTGATATATCAGCCGTGCTCATGGTTAAGAGCGGCTTTGACCCTCATATGATAATTAAACTTAAAGATGATCTAAATTGATGTTCTTTATTTATGTTGTTGTTACTTATCTCTTTTACTTATTCAAGAGTTATTCAAGGGTTAGTATATACTTACATTTAGTTAATGCTTGCTAAATAAAACTTGGTCAACTAAAAATGCTTATCGCAGTCAAACCATATCAGCTTTTTCTTAATTTTAGCCTTGCATGTCATATAATTTACTCCACTTGCTGAATACTGACCGTAAGTGTACTCAAGCTTACTTTATTAAAACCAATATTGCTCAGAACAAGATAATTTTCCGGAGTTCCCTGAAGATTTCGAGAAATTTTAGACGTATGTCTCCCAGTCATCTGCCTATGAAGTTGAAGTCCGTTGCCAGTTATAAATATTTATTTATTCGCTTAAGATTAAAACTTTCGATCATATAATAAAATACTATAATACTCTCTTTCGTTATGACATTAGTTCGGGTATACACTTGTAACGTCTATCGTATATGTGGAACTTGATCCTGTCATACATATGAGATGCATTCGGTTACTTTCCAAAATCGGGTGTGACAGATACCATTAAAGAATTAGAAGTCATATTTCAGAATGAAGGTATTGATACACTCCAGGAGCTTTACAAAAGTAAGCCAGCTCAGTTTAAATCTTTAAGTAATTACATGAGCCCATATCAAGTATCCAAAATAAACTGAAATGGAAAATTTAGGTCTTTTGGATATCAATTCCCAAACCAACATGAACCCATGACAACGATAGATAAAGCAACCAGACAGTAACTCAGATTGGACCAACTGAACTGATTATCAAAAAGCAAAATGTGTTTTCAATGAATTTGCACTGCTGATTAATAACAACATGAAAACACAAAATCATTCGAAATACTTAACAATTTCATCAACCGTAGTTCCAAGCAGCAACCAGAACTCAGCGCAAGACCAAAATTTCGAATGAAAGGGGGCACAGAACTAGGAAGAGGGAGAAAACGCACCTTCTCGGCAACGATGCGGTCGCCGACGTCGAAGGTGGGGAACATGGAGAGCGAGGGGATGAAGCGCGGCTCGGCAACGAAGGAGCGGAATGCGAGCGAGATGGCCACCGCGGCCAGCACCGTCTTGGCGTCCTCCGTAGTCACGTTCATCCACTCGGGCAGCAGGCCCTTCTCCTTCCTCTCCCCCTCCTCCTCCTCGTCCTCCCCGCCGCCGCCTCCCCCCGCACCGCCGCCCCCGCTCCCGCCGTCGGGGCCCACGGGCGGCGCTTCGGCGGGAGCCGCGGGGGCCCGGACCCCCCGCCGCAGACGGAGGTGCGGGCGGCGCCGCGCGTGTGCATTGCCGCCGCCGTGGTGGAAGGCGGCGCTGGACAGGGCGCGGGGGCAGGGGAAGGGCGGCTTCGGGGAGGGCTTGAGGAGGCGGGCCGGGACCGGGGTCTGGGAGGATGCGGGGAAGAAGTGGACGGAGGACATGGCTACGGAGGCCGGCGGTAGACAGGGCAGGAGGCGAGGGTCCTCCGGCCGCGCGGCTCGCCGGCGTCCGCGTCAGCCGCTGACTTGGGTTGGGGATGGACTGTGGGACGAGGGAGGGGAGGATAAGCTAGTGGCGGACGGGGCGGATGGTGTTTGGTCGCTGTGGTAGGACGGGTCCATGGATCCGTGGGGCTCTATTTTCTTTTTTTTCTTTTCAAAAAGTATTTACCTTGTTCTTTTGGATTGGCGACGGTCAAAAAAAATTTAATTAATGATAAAATCCGGTCTTCCATATCTACATTGTAGATATATACAGCCTAATTCTCAACAATAAGGAGCTAAAAATACAAGAAGGAAGACTATAACAAGAAGGAAGAAGGAAGACTCTAAGATAAAGGAAAAAAAATAGAAGAATAAGTTTTATTCTTCTTCTTCGTCCATGTGTCGATCTTACGTTATTTCTATGCATCTTCAGTTTATTTCATCTTTCGTCTGCTTAAAAACTTGATGTCGGGCTTAAAATATTTATCTTGTATCTCTCACAGAACAGACTCCGTCTTAGGTATGAATGTCAAGCCAAAATACTTCTAAGGTGACGCCTTCAAGAAGGATACGACGTTTACGACGTTGAAGATGCCGTCGTCGTCCATCCGACGAGCCGAATTAACGTTTTCATCTAGAAGACCACTAACATTGCAGAAAGTATCCTAACAAATGCCTCAAGGGAGAGAAACGCACCCAACGGCGCGGAGGACGGAGCGTGGTGCTGGGGTCTGCCCGAGCCACCGGAGCGGGCGACGCGGGGGCACAAAAACTCTCGGCGATGTTGGTGGAAGCTGAAATCCAACGGTCAAAAACTTTAGGACGGGTATACAATGGCATTTGGTTTGCACTCAAAACAGTATTAATTTACGTAACTTGAGCTATTGTTAAGTAAGATCCATACAAAATATTCAGGTCTGAAAAGGTTTCAAGCCTGTGAAACTTGAGCTATCGTTTATCAAGCTAATGGAATGCGCTTCAGCAGTAGTGAATTGATTAGCTGACAATTCGTGTCTCAAGCATTCTTGCCATAATCGTTGCACACACGGGGTCAGAGCAAAAGAAGACTTGCTCGGACTGGGAGAAGAAAAAACACTACGCGATAAAATCACATACACTGCATTCTGCACTCAGCATCATTTCACACTAGAGCGACATATGAATCCCTCCCTGTTTGGCGTGTAAAATTTTAAAATTCATTCACCCGGTCCAAATGTATCAGTCCTCAACCGTCCACGATGACTAATGCTAACCACAGCAAGGGAAGATCACTTGAGATGGTTGTGTTAAGTAATAGAGTAAAGTCTATTTTGCTCCTAAACTTGTCACCAAGTTTGAAAAATCAGACAACTACACCCTCTAACTCTAAAAAACTAGATAAATTACCCCTACACTAATTCAAACTGATTTATGAGCTGGTTTTTGCTGGTGTGGCATACTTGTCTTCTCTTTCTTCCCTCCCTTCTCCACCATGGCGGCCCGCTCGCAGGGCATGTGTAAGCATCTAGGCCCTCAAGGTATGTTTCGGTGATTAATGACAACCATTATTGTGACTAATGAGTTTGTGCAGATTTATAGATCATTATCGCTCATTTGGTTATATGTCAAAAGAGGCCCCTAATTTTCATTATTCAAAAAGGCGATCTCGGCATTCAACTCAATAATATGTCAAGACTAAGAATCCTTCTAGTCCTAAGTGTCATAAGGTTGAGAAGGACACTTAGGTTAGTATAGGTTTTATAGTTTTGTAGTGATCGCACTATTAAGAGGGGTTTAGGCTTAGTAACTTGAGCATGGACATGGTCATTTGAAAATGGATGCACACAATGGTCACTCAGGTTTCTAGAAGCTCAAATAAGTGGTTCTCAACTTATATCTCAAGAAAGATTTGGATTTCATTCAAGACTCAAGTCAGAAAACACAAAATCAGAAAAATCCTTAACGCCGGTTTAACCGACGCCTCACGTTTTCTATACGTCGGTTAAACATGGTCTACAGGTCAGGACAAGTCAATACACCGGTTAAACCGACGGTATTTGAAATTGGACGTCGGTGCAGTTGTCCAGAGACTCGGTTTTCAGTTGATCAGTGGACAAATACACTCACCGGTTAAACCGACGATATTTGAAAATTGGACGTCGGTGCAGTTGTCCAGTGACTTGGTTTTTCAGTTGATCAATGGATGACTACACTCACCGGTTAAACCGATGCAACGACGGTTAATCTGCCCAAGCTGTAACGGCTAGTTTTCAGAAGGGGCAGTTTACATTCACCGGTTAAACCGACGATGACTATTGGGGGTACGTCGGATTAACCGGTGCTACGCAGTTTTCTGGCAGCTTTTTCTCCAACGGCTCTATTCGTGTGAGCTGCCTATATATACCCCTCCAATGGGTCATTCCAACACTCTTGACACCAGGCAACACCCAAACACACATACTATAGTCAAGAGCCACCTTTGAGCTTCATCATTTCATACACTTGTTCATTCAATCATTCAAGAAGCAAGATTAAGGACTTGAGTAGAGAGAAGCTTGTGTGCATCCATTCTTGGTGATTGGTTCTTGCTCAAGTGAAAGCCTTAGCTTGTTACTCTTGGTGATTGGCATCACCTAGGCGATCTTGGTGATCGGGGTGATTCTCGCGGAGCTTGCCAAGGATTGTGGAAGCCCGGAGAAGAAGATTGTACGTGGTTTGATCTCCACCACACCGGGATGGTGAACGGAGACTCTTAGTGAGCGCCCTTGTCTTGGTGACTTGGGAGGTGACAATACTCTTTGTGAGTGTCACAACGTGGATTAGGGGTGTGTGCCAACACATCGATACCACGGGAAAAAAATCCGGTTGTCCCTTGTCCACTTTACTTATTCAAGCATTATCTTTCATGCAATTCATTCATGTGCTTGATTTAGGGATCATTAGTTAGCTCTACCTTGCTAGGCTTTGTCTCTTTTTATCCTTCCTAACTTGCGTAAGTAGTTTTAGTTACCCGGTTGGTGAATTGGTGCCTTTCTAGTTTTGCATAGGTTAAGGCTGCTTTATCTTGTTTTAGAAATTGAAAAAGGCCCAATTCACCCCCCCTCTTGGTCCATCGATCCTTTCAGCATGCTCCCACCCCTGGCGTTGAGCATGCTACCGGCCTGAAGGTGGCAATGGGTAGGAAAAATCCGCGTGCCCGCGGATATTAAACCCGACTGGCACGGATACGGGTCTGAATTTATGCCCGCGGTACGGGCGCGGGCACGACTTCAAACCCAACGGGTATCTCACGGATATAAAAAAATTGATATCCGCACCCGCAAACCCGTCATACCCGTTTTTATAGCTGACAGGTGGGCCCGTAACTCCGGATACATACATTTATGCTCCTGTTAGGGTTTTCTTCACTCCTCCCAACTCCTCTATCCACGCGCCGCGAGGGGCCCATCCACCCCTCTCCTACCTCCGCGCGCTACTAGGGGCCTGTCCGGCCCGCACCCCCAACCCCCCCCCCCTCGGCTCCGCGGTGAAAGGCGACGCACCGCCGCCGGTGGTGCACCCGGGCCTCCCCTCCTCCCTCCTCCCGCTCGGGCACGGGGCCCGATGGCCCTGGTGCCCCCACCTCGCGCCCTCCCTCTCGTTCCGCCACCAGGCGCCAGCTCATCGCCTCCGGATCCGCCGCCTCCAGATCCGCCACCTCCTTGCCAAGCGCGCCGCCACCCCTGGACGGCCGCCGCCATGGGGGGCCTTGCCGCCTCCTCGCCAAGCGTGCTGCCGCCCTGGACCGGCCGCCACCGCAGGGGCCTTGCCGCCTCCTCGCCAAGCGCACCGCCGTCCCTGGACCGGCCGCCGCCGCTGCCGCAGGGTCGTCCTTAGCACCCTCGTCCACTCCTCCGATTCGTGCTAGTCACGGGCGCCGTGAAGATGATGTTGATGGACACTTGTTTACTTACTGTTAGATGTTGTTTACTTACTGTTACATGTTATTATATTCTTGATTTTCTTAAGTTTGCGGGTACACGGGCGTACCCGCGGGCATGGGATATCCGTGGATAGCGGGCACGGGCGTGGTCCTCTGCCCGTGGCAGGTAGCGAACGCGGGCGCGGGTCTGAATTTTAGCTCACGGGTACGGGTATCTGAAGGATATGTCCCCGCAGATTTTACCTGTTGCCATTTAGGTACCAGCCCCAGGCTCGGCAAGGGCGTTAACTCATGAAGGTGACAAAAGCCCAACTCCCGTATAGTTCTGCTTCCAAGTGTGCCATCTAATACCAAAACGCAACGCCTATCTTATTATCTCTTATACGGCCTTACCATGTTTACAAACATGATTCTGTATCTTCATAATATGTTTGTGTGAGTTGTAGTTATAGTCACATGCGTGTTTAGGAAGCATGCCATCAGAAAAGTGCATGTGTAAGTTAGTTTGAAAAGAGATGTCATGATCTGCATGTAAGTGACCAGTGATTCAGTGGAACCATGGCATGAACAATGGATCAGGTTAGGGCCGTACCAAAGTTTCTAAGGCCCTGGTGCGAAACACAAAATGTGACCCTATATCTAGAAAATACAAATAATCTAAATGCATTTTAAACTTAATTATACAACTTATGTAATGATAAATCTACCAAAAGCACCTTCTAAGTTTGAGCAAACTATTCAAGCCACTCTGCTTGTGGTTTTTAGCACCGGAATCATATTGTCCTAGCCTAGAAGATATGATAAAGTAATGGACCTCCCTTTTCAAAAATCACAAATAGAATAAAAGCTTACTTAA
This sequence comes from Panicum hallii, assembly GCF_002211085.1. Lineage (NCBI taxonomy): Eukaryota > Viridiplantae > Streptophyta > Magnoliopsida > Poales > Poaceae > Panicum > Panicum hallii. Next base: position 8,802,347 of record NC_038042.1, read on the forward strand.
AATAAAAATGATTAAGTTCATGGTAACCAATAAAGAGAGAAAATTTATTTGTGATCAAACATTAATGTGCAACACGATGACCGACGCCAATCAATCGCAGCATGAGTACTCTCATCTAATTTCTTAATTATCAATTGAGAGTACTCTCATCAAATCTAATTTCTTAATTCTCAATTGACGAAAGTACTCAGCGTGATGCGGATATGGGACGGTAGAAATCGGCGAGTCGCAGGTCACGGCCATGGTGCCTGGTAGTAATCGCGTCTCCGCATGAGTGTCCAAGGCGAGGCATCTTGATGTGACCGTATTTGGCGTCGTCTCGTGTCGTCCCGCTCGTGCGAGGATCTCAAGGGGCGAAGCGTCCGTCCAAGTATCCATTCTCGAGCTCATTCCAGGGCCTTGGCTCTAGTCTACTGTGGGCTTTGGTACATGGAATTGAAAGTAATTAACTACTGATTAGGGACATCAGCTAATTAACTGCTGATTAGGGGGGTCCTTTAATTTAATTTTGGGGGTCCGGTGCGGTAGCTCCACTTGCTCCATACCATATACGGGCCTGGATCAGGTAGCAGGCAGCATCCAGTGTTGGTTAGGGTGTGCTCTGCATGCATGTAGATGATCTCCTTGCATAGATGGGGGCGAGTTGTTAGCTTGGTTGAGGGCCTTGAGGCGTGCAGCTGAACTAGTGCATTAGCGTGGTTTTATACAAGCATGTAACTAGTTTGTTAATGAGTGGAAAAAACAAGAGAAAAAGAGGTGCGGGCGTGTGTGTAGAGCGACATGCACTAGTGCAGAACAGGTGTTTCTTTTTTTTACATTTGCCCCGGTCTAGGTTGAGCCTAGGACTAATAAAAATATTAGTCCTGGATCTGACGTGGGCATGACATGCATGGATATAATCATTCAATAAGAATATACATAAGAATATACAGTGAGCTTGTTCCTATACACTTTTAGTAATTTTGAGAATAGATTGCTATCTAAGGAAATTATTATATTTAGGAACAATAAAGAGGCCCAACAAGTGTCTGGAGAGAGACATGGAGGAGGAGAATACCAGCTCGGGCATCCAACCCAAGCAGGAGACTCACAACATATCAAATTCGACTCCAATCTGAGTTCTGGACCAGATCGGCTTAAAAATAACATCCAGATTGCATACAGAGTACAAATTCAACGTTCACATATGTACAGAAAGCTAAGAAGATAAACTTTCCAATAGCACTGGTCCCACTTTATTATCAGGTCCGAGTCATCAGGATTCGTCAAAACAAGTTGACGTCCAGAATTTATCAGAGTGCTGCGCCGCCGTCTTTTGGTCCGTTGGGCCGTGCATCGTGTTGGAGCCCATTAGATGTGCGCCCAGGGGACCTGCACGTCCCTAAACTCTTTAGATTCAGTAGAGCCACCCAAGTTAGTGTCACATCCGGTTTTGAAAAGGAACCAAATGCACCTTATATATACGCCAGGATCAAGTTCCACACATATGATAAACGTTACAAGTGTATACTCGAAATAATGTCATAACGAAAGAGAGTTTTATAATATTTTATTACATGACCAAAAATTTTAAGCTTAAGCGAATAAATAAACATATAAATTGGCAGCGGACTCCAACTTCACAGGCAGATGACTGGGAAACATACGCCTGGAACTCCTCAAAATCTTCAGGGAACTTTAGATAATTATCTTGTTCTGAGCAGCATTGGTTTTAATAAAGCAAATATGAGTACACTTATGGTTGATACTCAGCAAGTGGAGTAAATTATATTACATGCAAGGGCAAAATTAAGAAAAAAACTGACATGATTTGACTGCGATAAGTATTTTTAGTTGACCAAATTTTATTTAGCAAGCATTAACTAAATGTAAGTATATACCAACCTTTGAATAAGTAAAAGAGATAAGTAACAATAATATAAATAAAGAACATCAATTTAGATCATCTTTAAGTTTAATTATCATGTGAGGGTCCAAGCTACTCTTAACTGTAAGCACGGCTGATATATCAGTTTTGACTCTACAGATGTTGTACACTTTACCCACAACTTGTGATTCCCTTAATGCCCGGGTTTGCAAGGCCCTTAAACACTTTCGAGATGAGTGGTAGGGATTTACTACGAGGCCTATACAAAGATTCCCTAACTTGCAACGGTTCACTAAGGTTTCAGGCCGCAGTGGTCATAACCCTCCCGAATGAGGCGGTACCTTAGCCAAGTACCATAAACAAAGCCTCCAAAAGGATCGGATTATACCCCATCAACGCACTCCCCTCTTGCGGATGCCTCTCAAGATGAAGACGAGGAGCGTAGAAGGGCACATAGGGCAAAAAACACCAAGCGAGCTAAATGCAGGCGGAACACAGAAGCCTGTGCCCGACAACGCCCCCAGTTCAACCTCAACGATGCTTTCACGACATCCGCTAACTGCGAGTATGCTACCCCAATCAGGAACATCGCTGAAGCCGCGATCTCGCTTCAGCGACTACCCCAGAACCTCGAGACCGCAAGGGTGATTCAGCTTGCCCAACGCGCGCTTATCCAGCTGGACTAGCGAGATCCCACGCCATCAGTACGTTGTCGCAGCCACTCGAGGAGCGCAAGCATTGCTCCTCAGGCTAGTCGTACACCGGGAGGCGGACCCAATCCCAGAAGGAACAATGACCGCCATAACGGCCACGACCACCAGGAGATCCACCAGCCCGCGGGCAGCCGAGGCCACCGGAATGCTCAACAGTCTGCGGGCGGCCGAGGCTATCAGGAGGTCCATCAGCCCCCACACGGGCAAGGCAACCAACAAGTCGCAGGCGGAGGCCAGCCCGCGGGAGGCCAAGGCCACAACAGGCCCCATCGTGACATGGCCACAGGCGTCTTGAGGGAGTACATCAACAACGGCCGCAACGCCCGAAACATCATCGACTCAAGATGCCAGGAGCGTGGCGAGGGATTCCGCAACTGCGATGACAGTGACCGCTTCCCAGCATTCACTTAGAGGATCTCCCAACACAAGCACTCGAGAGAGTTCAAGCCCGTTGGCATCACCAAGCACGACGGCAAGCAGGACCCACAACAATGGCTATGTTGCTACTCGACAGCCATCGAAGTCTCGAGCAGCTCCAACACCACCATGGCCATCTACTTCCCCATGGTTTTAGAACCAGCACCACTCACATGGCTCGAAAGCCTCAAGGCAGATTCCATCGACTCCTAGGAGGACTTGACGCGGGTCTTCATCGACAAATTTCAGGGCTCCATGCTTCGAGCAGATAGTCATAATGCTTCGAGCAGGTACTCATTATGACTTGTTTTAGTGCAAGCAGGAGCAGAACGAGACCTTGAGGTTTTACACCCGTCATTTCTTCGATACCCGCGCTACCATCGCCAACATCTCCGATGAGGACGTTATTGCCGGTCTATGCCTTGTTTGTTTTCTGATGTTTCAGATGCAGTAGGGAGTGAAAATCAGAGAGCCCTAGGCTAGCAGTGCGCAGAAGGTGTGGACAACAGAGAGATTTGGGTCTGCCCCCAAATCTTGAGGTCCTCATGGAGGCTGCCACTTCACAGTTGCCATGGTCGTCGGCTCCCATGCTTAGATGTCTAATACACCTCTGCAACAGTTGGCACTAACCTTGTCTTTTCTATTGCCTAGTCATTTTATTCTGTCCTAATGTTCCATAGCTAATCCATGATTCAGCAATGGTAACTTTTCCTAAATCATCAAGTATTTTAGTAATTTTACTATAACACTTTTGCAGTCTGATTCTAGCATTTTTTTTCAATGTTCCTACTAATCATTTTTTTTGGATTTCATGTAGGCAACTTAAGCTAATGAACAGGTAAATTATTCTTTTTGGTTTACAATTTTTTGTGTTCTGATTTAGCAATTTCATGTGTACATTGCTAGAAGTGAAATGCATATCTCACCCTAATTCTTGGACATTCATTTTGCTGATTGATATCATTAACTTGCTTTATCTCCGCCCATGGTGTGTTACTACCGGTATGTAATCGATTGGGTTCCAGTTAATATGATTGCATGATATTATTTAGTTTTTCATCCCAAATAGATGCATGTCACTTTATGTTCAGTTCTTATGAATTGGGGTTGTCCGCTGGTGTTTGTACTGTCACCATTTCAGTAATCGACATAGCTTTTTTTTTTCTTACCTATTGTGTGGTAGGCAAAGTCACCATACTAAACAAATATGCTATCACCTAGTGAGAAATCTGAATTTTCAAAATATAATTAAAGGATCATGCCATCATGTGATTTTGGATGTTTCATTTTGTGGATGGACAAGCCATGTGATCGGTTCATGGCACCAACAAATAACCTTCCTGGTCTGCTTTTGCTTTTCAGTTCCTTTTTTAATTAAATTTTCACTACTGATCCATCTCCTTTTACACAGTTTATTTTTCTGCATGTCTGATAGCTTTTTTCTGCATAGCTATTAGTTTTCTGCATTTCTGCATAGATGACTTTTTTTTTATCTCACAGGTCTGAAACTGGTTGTTCATCATCAACGTTTAAATAAATTTTAATACATTTAAATACTATCCAACTATAGCATTTAAATGTTCACATGAAGCAATTTACAAAATTTATGCTTTCTGGCGGTTATTACATAAGCATTGTATGGAATTTTTCCTCAATAGGCAATAATATGATTCCAGATTAAGCAAAACAATATATTTCAATAGGCAACGATATACTTGTGACAATGCAATAATATGGTTCTTGATAGGTAAATATTGTACTTCATTGGGCAACTTTTTATCAAGCATCTTCCTTTTTTTATTTGTTACAATTACTAGTACTAGATATTATCCCTCCCTATCACAATGTGCAATCAACATTCAGCAAACTGCAATGCATCTAGATCTGTCGTGCAGTGGACAATTTCGGTTTGAAACTCTTTGATCCTACCCGCCTTTGTCATCAGCATGAGGTTCAGTGTTCTTGACAGTTTTTTAATCTCTTTACAGGTTTGTTGATCTTCTTTTCAATTGCTCCTGCTTCTTGTCTGTTGTGGAGCAAGAAAGAAGGCCTCACATTTCCGAATCTCCGTAGCTGACAAAGCGGGGATAAGATGCAACTTTACGGGTGAGCAACACACACACGCATGGGAAACAAGGACCGAAGCAGATACCCTATGCTTATCTACCAGTGTGTTTTGTGGGTATAACTCCCACCTCCAAATCGGGGCCTGATTGGTCCCAAATTTTGTTGTGATGTTGGCCATTTTGCCCGGCAATAATCTAAATCCAGAATATTTCAGTTTCACTATAAAGAGTCAAAAGACTTGTATGATCTGGGCCACTGCGTGCCCCTCTCCTCATACCTGGCCGTCATCTTCATCCAGCAAGCAGCGATGTCCAGAAGCTAGCTATTTTGCCTTTTTAGTGAAGAAGCGATGACATTTCAGGTCAGAAGAGCTGGCAGATTGTTCTAACAGAAAAATGAGTAGGCCATCTGCCAGCATGTGCTCTGCCCAGTGCAAGTCTACACGCGGGAAAGAAGCAGCACCAGCTGTTTTTTTTTGCTATAAGAGAAAACTTGTTTTGTCGTGTATTGCAGCCTTTCCAAAAATAGAGTGGTCGTATAACTTGTAATGTGTTCCCATATCCCGTGTCGCAGGTTTTATGGCTCGAGCTATTCCGTGCGAGTGAGAGGTTATGTCCTCATCCTCGCTCAGCTTGAACAGAGGTGGCGATGCCGACGAACGACAGCAACTTGGTTAGGAGAGGATGAAGATGGCTAGGATTTTAGTATAGTTCATAGATTGTTCGATAAGAAGTTTATAGAGGATGAAGATAAGATAAGATAATATCAATTCAATCTCGATCCGGTAAAAAGTTAATGGACTAAGGGTGTGTTCGTTTCCTCCCCTCTAAACTTTAGACCCATCACATAAATAAAATCTGTTTATAAAACTTTTTGCACAGATGGGTGCTAATTCGCGAGACAAATTTAATGAACCTAATTAGTCCATAATTTGCCACAGTGATGCTACAGTAATCATCCGCTAATCATGGACTAATATACCTCATTAGATTCGTCTCGCGAATTAGCCCTGGGATTCTGCAATTAGTTTTGTAATTAGATTTTATTTAATACTTCTAAATGACAAGATTCTCTTTGATGTGATCTCTCTAAAATTTAGACCCTAGGAAACGAACACACCCTAAAGTTAATGACGGACTAGAAAAATAATCACCTCTTTAGAAATAGGTAGAGATTTGAACATAATGAACACTTAGATGGATAGCAAAATTTATATATTTAGAAAAATTAAAATAATTTATAATTTGAGATGCAGTAAGTATTTTATTCGGAAAAAATAGCTCGCGCAGCCCGTGGTCGTGGTGGCCACTGTCACTGTCTCGCTACTGCCCACCGCCGCCGGCCATGAATTCTGGTGGGCTGGCTGTGGACTGGAATACTGGACGCGCGGCCAGGGCTGACAGCGAACGAGCAGCCGCGTCCGTCCATCAGAGACAGGCTGTGCGACGCAGCTCCCCCACGTGCTCGCCCACCGACACCAATCCATCCTGGTCTAGTGGTCTGGTCTCGCCGGACGGGGTAAAGCCAAGGTCCTCGCCAGTCAAAAGTTCCTTATTATCGCAGCAGATCTAGACTAGTACGTATTTTTTTTGTCTCAAGGAATTCTCAAGGAAGATCTAGACTTTTAAATTATCATATACTCCCTCGGTACTTAAAAATAATACAACTCTCGTGTCCCCGTGAATCAAACTACTTTAAATCTAACCAAATTTATACAATAAATTACTAACATTTATATCTCCAAATAAATTTAGTATGAAAATATATTATATAATTAATCTAATAATATTTATTTTATAATATAAATATTAATACTATTTATATAAATCTGATCAAATTGAAATTGTTTAACTTCTCTAGAAGATGCGAGAGTTGCTTTTTTTTTGAAGGAAATATATATAATTCGTTGGCAAACTATTCTTGGCTTCCCTAGCTGAACAAGGGTTTAAAAAACAAATATATGCAATCAGCCGGTGCAGCTCCTGTAGTTTATGGTGTTGAGGATTGCAACTTTAACTCATGAATCATGTTGTCTTGTAAAACCCTCTTTTGCCAACCAAAAATATTCTTTTCGAACCCAAAGAAAGTTTGTCATGGTGAACAATAACAAAGATCGATTGACTTATTTTAGAACCTCAAGAAACTTTTAGCAGTTAATAATTGCTTAAAAATTGGTCGAGCAACCTGTCTTGGTGTTTCCGGAACAAACCAAATTAACTTGAAACAATTTCTAACATGATTGAGTTATCTCCATAACCAAGGAAAACAATACTTAGAAACACAGTTTGAAGTATTTTGGTAAGATAGAGAACACCCGAAAGTGCAAGAGCATTAGAGGCAAAATAAAAAGAAAGCATTCACTTTTGCATGTGAAAAAGGAGGAAAAGCAAGGAAACGGTTTTCTTCCTCAACAAATGAAAGCAGATAATCCGGGATACATGCCAAAAATAAAGCAAGAAAATCTAAAATTAAACCAAAATAAGAAAAAAAATCAATGCGGAAAAAAGCGACTATTTTTAAAAGGCGAGTAACAGCGAAAGGACCGGTCCCCGTCGGCCCATCCTCTTCACGGCCTCGCCGTCGCCTCCCTTTCTTCCTCCTCCTCGACGGCTCCTCACTCTCACACACACGGAGAGCGCTCACGCGGGCGCACACACACGGAGGTGGAGCCGTGGAGGTCCACAAGAGGGGGAGGGAGGAGATGCCGGGGAGCCAGAATGGGGTCCCGAGGCAGCGGCCGGCCAAGATCGAGACCATCCACGGCGTCGCGCGCGCCGGCGACCTCTCCGGCGTCCAGAGGATGCTGCGGGAGAACCCTGCCCTCCTCAACGATAAGAATCCCGTAGTACGTGAGGCGCCCCCTGCTTCTTTGCTTTGCTTGAAGGGAAAAAAGTGCGATCTTTGGTCGGTTTCATGGTTCTTGATGCCTGCTGTGAGGGGTGAGCGTATTAGATTCGTGATGAGGAAGTGATCTTGTTGGGTGTAGAAATGTGAGTTTGCTCGGGATTGTGTAATCCTAGCTTGGTTTTCTTGAGCCGGTTCTTGGATTTCGTCCCGGCGGCTTTGGCCAATCCGCCTTTTGGTATTGTGTTTTCTAGTCCTTTTCTTGGAACTGATTTCTGGGACTTTGTTTGCTCCTGTGCTTAGCTGGCGTTCCCTCCTGATAGCTTAATTGCTCATTTGCTCCGTTGTATAACCGATGTGTTTCTCTGCTGGTTCCTTTTTGTTTCTGCCCGTTTTGATGCTTTCTGGGCCAAGAAGATGATACTAGATAGATTGGGATGGGTATCTTTGTTGTGTTATCTTGATTTCTGCGGTCTTGTTTAAAAAATTTCCCTATTTCGGTAAGCCCCCACTCGCTCTCAAGATTTGTCAAGATTAAAGTTGTCTGGTATGCTTTGTTTTGATTCTCCATTTAAACTTCTCTGTGGCCATTTCAGGGGTTGCTTTCATATCCCCTTTTACCGCGTTGCATTTGTTGATTTGACATTTCTGTTTTGTGACCTGATTAAATTGGATATCCTGTGCCGCCGACCAGCCGTGGTGCATGAGCATGATTTTATTTGCTAGCAATTGCTGCTTTAATTGCCTTACCAAGGCAACTAGTCGTTTACTGCCGAAAAGATGGCTATGATAATTGTGCCATCTTACTTATCTTCTCTTTGAAATATAATTTGCAGATGTGTCAAACACCACTTCATGTTGCTGCTGGCTACAACAATACAGAAATAGTCAAGTTCTTGCTTAACTGGCAAGGTACTGAAATGGTTGATCTGGAGGCAAAGAACATGGTACTCAAATCGCCACATTTCTTTTACATCTGGTTGTGTCCTCTGCCACACTTCTTTCACGCAATGAGCTTATTTCCTAAACTAAATATTCCATTGTTTGACAGTATGGTGAGACTCCTCTGCATATGGCAGTGAAAAATAGTTGTTGTGAGTCAACAAATCTACTTCTTGAACGTGGTGCACACATAGAAGCCAAAGCCAACGTATGATATATCTGTTTCATTTCATTTTTTTTATTTGGTAATGCATGCACAATTTTGTTATGCTCAAATCATGCTGATGCAGAACGGCATGACACCATTGCATTTGGCTGTCTGGCACGCACTTCAAGCTGGAGATTGCAGCACCGTCAGCGTGTTGCTCAGCTACAATGCGGATTGCTTTGCAAAAGATGATGTACTACTTGATTCACTGTAATGGTTTTAGTTACTTATTTAAAATCATATTAAAATTAACAATCTGGTGACCTTTGTTATCACATCTTGCCAATAGGAAGGCAAAATGCCCTTAAATCATATTCCAGGAGGAGAGGGTAGTGAGAAGTTGCTGAAGCTCCTCAGTCGTCATATGGAGGAGCAAAGAAAACGGAAAGCCCTCATTTCATGCCGCGAAGGGAAAGCAATGTCAGAGTTTGAAGAGGCGATATCACAAATTGTTGGACTGCAAGAGCTAAAAATGCAATTACGTCGATGGGCAAGGGGAATGCTTTTTGATGAGAAGCGACGGGCTATGGGCTTAGGGATTGCTAGCAGAAGAGCTCCTCATATGGCATTTCTTGGCAATCCAGGAACTGGTAAAACTTTTCACAAAAAGACACCTTTTTTTTCTGTTACCATTGTCTGTTTAATTTGATTAATGATCAAAAGCAATGCCATGGCCTATCATTATGGTAATACTGTTATATTGTTGCCCAACGGTGAATTGGATTAGTATGGTACAATTAGAATCAGCTATGTGTTACTGAACATCTGATAGGGAGCTCTTGCTTCAGATGTGAACTGGAAGCATTTGCCTTGAAGTTTGGCTAAACATGTTTGTAAAGTCTGGGAACATTTTCACTAGAATGCAAGCTTAGGTAGATATAGTTGCCGGAAACATCAATCCTCTGTTTATAATATTTCAATGTCTGTTGCAGGTAAAACTATGGTTGCTCGAATTCTTGGAAAGCTGCTTCATATGGTTGGAGTTCTCCCCACCGACAAAGTTACCGAAGTTCAGCGAACTGATCTTGTTGGAGAATTTGTGGGGCATACTGGACCAAAGACTAGGAGGAAGGTATTTCTCCCCTCTCTTGTCAGAAAGGTTCTCAATTGCACGGTTTTCAGTTTAAGGGAACCGTGGAACAAATTTTGAACTTGATATTTTACGTGTTATATCATACCTAATTTATTGCTACCATGATCGCATCTCAACAGTTACAGGATGCTGAGGGAGGTATTCTTTTCGTGGATGAAGCTTACAGGTTGATACCAATGCAAAAATCTGATGACAAGGATTATGGTTTAGAAGCCTTGGAGGAGATAATGTCTGTAATGGACAGTGGCAAGATAGTTGTCATATTTGCTGGGTACTGTGAGCCAATGAAGCGTGTCATCGCCTCGAATGATGGCTTCTGTAGGAGAGTCACGAAATTCTTCTATTTCGATGATTTCAGCACGACAGAACTAGCAGAGATCCTACATATGAAGATGAAGAACCCCACTGAGAGCAGCTTACTTTATGGGTTCAAGCTGCACCCAAGCTGCAGCATTGAGGTCATTGGAGAGCTGATTGGCAGAGAGACCACCGAAGAGCGGCGGAAACAGATGAATGGAGGCCTTGTAGACACGCTGCTCATCAATGCCCGTGAGAACCTGGACCTACGCCTTGATTTCAACTGCATCGATGCTGATACAATGATCACAATCACGTTGGAAGACCTGGAAGCAGGGCTTCAGCAGATCTCCAGACAACAGCAGTTGCAGTGACTTGCAAATTCGATATGTTTCTATTGAAGATCTCAGGCTAGTATCCAAAAGATTATGTTATTGTCTCCAAAATTCTTCAACATTTTTGGCTATTCTTTCTGTTGTATCTATAATCTATTCATTGCTAGATTGGTGGCCTCCAGTAGCTGTGTAGCACTAAATGCATGTAGTTCTCTTAGTTCCTATATTATTTCCTAGTGAGGATAACCTGTGTATATACATTCGTTGCCAAATTGTTGCCTGTCTAGAGAAAAGTAAGACAAAACATTTCTTCAGTACTAGTAGTTCATTCAATCCTTCAGTTTATTTCCAGATCTTCTAAAAAGGTTTGGCATCTGTACATACCAGTACTGCATTTCTGTCAAAACTGGATTTCTACAGCGATAGCACGCATTAGGTGAACCAAACATTCAGACTTAATGTCTGCCTTTTCAGTGTGTAGGAGATGCAAAAACAGTTGAGGTAATTGACGACATGAATGGTAACTAAAATTTACACCATCAGTTCCCTTTACCATTCCTTCACGGCACGGCACATCCTAACCCCATTAGCTGGCCCCGGTGCGGCCATGTTCAGGAACAAATGCACGGACCTGGCCTGTGATGATGACATTAATAACTTTCTAAAAAGATAAGATTGGTCACATGCCGTTGAGCTGTGCTCAAGCAGCCAAGTGCATAAACGTATCCATATACTTCTTCCATATCAAAAAGACTTGTTTTAGCCTTTAAAATTTATCCCCACAAAGAGTGTTTCTTTACCTTGTAGTAAGATCCATCTAATTAAAGCTAAAAAAATGTATAGAAAAGCACATAGAACCAATCAAATACTTAATAGATTCTACTTTTCTAGTTCCAATGCATATGTATTTATTGAGAATTTAGAAAAACAAATGAACAACATGGTTTTCAATCACAATTGCTATAATAATTAGGGGTAACAATGTCATTTCTTAGGATTGAGTAACATGTCTGAAATTTTCTGAGAACATTCTTTTTAGGACGGAGAGAGTACATCTCAAAAAATAAACATTCTTATTAGAGAATGGCAAGGACAACATACAGGGGAGGCACAGTTTATACTGCAATCTCAAAAACCACCAAAGACTATCAGAGTATCAGGGCATCTCCATTACTCCAAACCAAATGCACAAGGATTAAGACTATCAGAGTATCAAGACTATCAGAGTTAGTTCCCTTTCCACGCAGGAGATAAAAAAATCTTAAGCACTGATGCTTGCGCACACCTAGAGATGCAGCAGTAAGAGGTCGCCCACTATAATCATAGTGTATTAGTACAATTTCAACCATATCTCGCCTCTGGATCTCAGGTTACAACTACAAGTATGGATCCTAGGTGCCGTAACTTGACTCTGAAAGACTCTTTGCTGGTATTATTAAGCGGAAAGCACTCCAGCATCATAGCATTATAATTAAGTATGCAGCTTCATATGGCTCCAGAATAGTGTTAATCCTAAACATGCCTTCTTGCTCTACATTGTCTTCTGGTGAAATCCTTCTTTACATGCTTTAGATGCTACCATGATGCAACGGAAGTCCAGACTTCAGACGTTGGCCCCATTTGAGTCGTAACTGAAAATAGTTAAGTTGGTTTCAGCAGTGCAACATTAAAAGGACATCAGGACTTGTCCATGTACAAAATCCAGGATATGGCTGCACAAGAGAGATGTGTGATAACTAAGTGGTCCATATTTTTCTTTCACTGTAATAGAATGATTGACTTGAAAATATTAGAGTTGTGCAAAGTAACACCTACCAGGGCTTCAGGAACTAGAAAATGAGAATGATTGACTTGAAAATGTTAGTTGTTCAAAGTAACACCTACCAGGACTTCAGGAATGTGTCACATGTGGACGTGGATTGCTGAAGAAATATCTCAATATACAGTAGTTAGGCTTGTGCTTCACTGATCTCAAACCTTTCAGGAAGTTATTGCTGGAACCAATCATATAAGAAAACAATAACCTCATATAAGAAAACAATAACGTTCAAGTTCTTAGGATTAGAGAGGAAGCTAAAGATATTGAATCATAAACACGACTGGATAATACGGGAGGCCTGATGCCTTGTTAGCAAAGTAGTGAATTCCACAATTACACACCTTCACAGTTTGATCAGTTGCTATCTTCAATATTTTGCATCAACAATTTACCTAAGCACAGGATGGACATCTTTTGACATATGTCAACAGGTAAGGCTTTTTCAAAGAATCATTTTTCAAGAACAAAGAAGCCTTGATTAGTTGCTTTGTGGATCACAATCAACACTCATCTAGTGCCCGTCAGCAAAGTTCGCCAGTTTATTCATGATCAACATTTCCAATAGCCTCAAGTATAGATGAATATGTAATAAGATCATACTCGAACCCCAATGTATTCATCTCTTTCATCAACTTTGCTGCCTCCTCAAACATGCCAGCATGACTCAAAGCACCAAGGACAGTATTATAAGAGACAGCATCAGGTCTTATTGCAGACTGTTTCATGTTAGCAAGCATCTCCATAGCACGATGAGGTCCACCTGTTTTTGCCAGACCATTCAGGATAATATTGTAGGAGTTGATATCAGGAATACACCCATGCTCTTGCATTCTTCTCATTGTAGTAAGAGCTTCGTCAAGCATGCCCTTTCTTGCTAATCCGGACATGAGAGCATTGTAAGCATAAACATCAGGAGTACAACCAAGTTGATTCATTTCCTCAAACATATTTATAGCATCATCAAGCCGTCCCGCCTTTCCTAAATGTTTTATCATCACTGCATATACCCGAGAACTGGAGGTGCCACAGTTTTCTTTTAGTTCCTGAAAAAGCTCACAGGCAAGATCATAGCGCTTAGCTTTTCCAAGAGCATCAATCAGGCTGCAATATGCCGCAGGACATGGAGGGAAGCCCTTTTCATCCATCTCCTCCAGTAGCATCATGGCCTTCTCTGTCCTGTTGGTTTTGCAGAATCCGTCAATCAGGATAGAATAGGTGAATGAACTAGGGGGGATTCCATTTCCCTTCATTCTCTCAAACCACGATGGAACCTCAGAAGCATGAGATTTTGATTCAAAAAGTGCTTTCATTATTGTATTGTATGTCACAACACTAGGAATGCACCGCAACGTTTCCATCTCCTGAAACAGCTTAATAGCATCATCCAAACGACCAGCCTTCCCTAAGAAATTTATCATATTATTCATAACAACTGTGTCTGGCCTGCAGCCTTCCCGCTGCATTTCATGGAAGAAGTGATACGCTTCATCTATTCTCCCGGATTTACCAAGGCCTCTGATCAACTCAGTGTAAGTAAACACATCTGGCTGGCAATACTGACACATCATCTCTTCAAACAAACTTAATGCTCCATGAACATCGTCCAATTTGAAGAACAAAGCTATTAACATGGTATATATCTTAGCAGTTGGCTGCATTCCATTCTCCTTCATCTCATTCAACAGCCGAATTGCTGAATCACGGCGACCGAGTTTGCAGAAAGCAAAAATCAGTGCACTGTATGTCACAGTGTCCGGGAAGCAATGACCCTCATTGCTCATCTCATTGTATAGTTCATGGACTTTCTCATATTGCCCTTCATGCATCAACATTATTATCATGCTGTTATATGCCTGTGCCGTTGGCTGACACTTCCGTGCTTTGATTTGGTAGAAGATTGCAATTGCCTTGCTGATCATCTTAGCATTCCCCAGCATCCGAATTACCTCTGACAGCTCTGTCGGGGTGACAACACAAATGGGATTGCGTACCATTTCTTGGATCATCTTCCACATCTCACCATACTGCTCTACTACATCCAAACAACGTATCAACGCCATGTATGTGGATGTATCATGCTCATAATTCCTCCTCTTTGCAGCCCATCTGAAGAACTGCATCTTCACATTGACCCCAACATCAGTTTTCATAACCTCTCGTACCAACCAGTGATCAACTCTAAGCATGAGAACCTCCAGTGCCTTTTCAGCATCAGGGCCCCACTTGAAAATCTTGAGGATCCTAATGAACCTCTCATCCAAGACACGAACAGAGTGTGTGTATCTTGGCCCAATGGTTGCTATTGGCTCCTCACACTGACGAACTGGAGGATGAAACATCCGAACAATCTCACTTTCTGAAAGCAAACAAATCAGAGTGTTCAAACAAGGGGGAAAAACATCAGCAAATATGTGACATTTTGGACATCATTACAAAAGAAGTTTTTGCTTAAAACTACAAATAATAATGAAATGCGAGTCAAATTAATACCTCACTTCAGCTTCCGGTTTAATCTGGAAGGATAACTTGCGAGCTAAGTTTGTTTGGTATTCATTCTAATTGATCTCTACTACTGTTAGTTTTAGAACATAGAAATGACCTCGTTCATACTAATAACAAAGCAAAGTTCACACTATACATTACTAAATATCAACAGACGTATTTCCACCTCAATAATCCATTGACTCTGATTTAAACTTGTATCTTTCCTTTTGCAATTATTAATTTGTGGTTGTGAATCCCCAGGAACTCCGACGGAACAAAAAATAAACAAACTACAACACAACTTTACTACATACTATATGCTGACTCGTTACTAGCCATTAATACTGTTAGGTATTGCAGTGACATTTCAAAAGTATCCATGGTTTTTATACTTTTAGATACAGCAGCTATTTGAATGCATGTTTCCACAACACAAATCTGCATCCATCCCAACTTCATAGCACCACTACCACCACTGCTTTCAATTCCGTCTGAGCTCTATAAATCCTACCTCACTTAGATCAAATAGTGCCACTAAAACTCCATGCAAAACGCAAAGCAAGTTCTAAACACACCCACATACCGATAAGCCAGGGTGCTAACGCTCTTCACACTTTCTCGAAAGCGAGAGAGGAACCGAAATAAGTGAATAAGGAAAAATGATGCGCCTCACCTGTTTGCTTGAGCCTACGAGCTAGGCACGGCGACGAGGATATCCCACGGGCCGCGAGGAGCTGTGCGCCGCGTCGCGCCATCTCCGGCAGCCAGCGGCGGCGGCGGCGGCGGCGGCTCCTCGAGGAGGACGACGACGAGGCCACAGGCCAGTGTCTAACGGGCTAAAGCAGTTCAGTACACTGGGCAGTGGGCCCACTGGGAGGTTGGAGGCTTATGGGCCATCGTCGAGCCCGACTCGGATTGGGCCTACCTGCAATTGACCGACCCGATCGGCCCATAAAGAGCCCTGGAACTCTCGAGCGGCTCGTATCGGCGAGGGTTTAGGCACACCAGGTCAGATTCCGGTGGTCTGCTCCGACTCCGTTCGCGACAGGGACGCGATCCCCTTCCTCTGGCCGCCGCCCGCCGCCGCCGCCGCCTGCCGCGATGCCTCGGTGAGTTTTTCCCTCTCTTGGATAGCCTCCCCCGAGCGGATAGGTTGTACATCGGCCGTGGTGCGATGGGGATGTGAGGGGGTGGGGGCTGTAGGGTTTGGATTTGGATTTGGATTTGAAGCCCTATACTAGATTAAACGCTTCATGGTTTGAGAACAAGCTATCTGATTTCCTCATTCCTCATTGACTCTAAGATATTTTGGGTAGAATACGTTGTGGTAGGTGGGGTTTGTACAGGATGAGAGCGTGGGGCCTGTGTTTCCTCGCCGCCGGCGCTGCTTAGCTGATACCATCTCTCAGGGTGCTGTCTTGTGGAATATGTCCCGTTTGATGTTTACCTTCTCATATGTTTGTACTTATTTCTTGTTCTTGCCTTGCAGGTATTACTGCGACTACTGCGACACCTACCTCACCCATGACTCGGTTAGTGTCTTGCTCCCTTTGATGTTTCTGAGGCTAGGGGAGGGTAGCTGGTTCTTTAATTTTGTTGTATGTTTCCTTATGATTACACGCAGTGATCTAGTCTAAGCACAAGTGGCACTGCTGATATAAACTTTCGTCAACATAAGCTAGAGAAGAGTTTGCTGTAATGGGCTAATGGCTACCAAATATTTCGATTTGGAGGATTCAGGATTATATTCATGAGAGCTCTTTATGTCACTTGGTTTCATGTTTGTTCATCTCAGTAGCTCAATTTCAATTTGCTTGCCGAGTCCCTAGGAATTATTTTCTGCACATTATGTTCCTTGAAATAATTGATGTTCACTATAGACTGCAAGAGAATGGTGCGTCCTTCTTTTTGCGTATCCACACGTTGAATAGCCTATTCAATTATACATAATGTGCAATGAGATATTTGCAACCTGCAGCCCTCTTGACTGAATTTCAATATCTGGTCATCCTTTTGGACTGTAAGATAGCATAGCAGTGTTTTCAACATACTTCTGCGAACTGTATAAATTCAAGAATGCGTATCAAGTCCTGTCCTTTGCTACCATGTATTCTGTTTTTTGTCTTCTCTTTTTGGAGCATGAATTATTAACTACTATGTAAAATATTGCAGCCATCTGTCCGTAAGCAACACAATGCTGGATACAAACACAAGGTATTTTTTTTATTCTTGTAATCTCTGTACTTGCATTTTATAATTGTTCCTATTCATCTACTGAACCTTATTTGAAACATCTTAGGCGAATGTTCGAACATACTATCAGCAATTTGAGGAGCAGCAAACTCAAAGTTTAATTGATCAAAGAATCAAGGAACATCTCGGACAAGCTGCGGCTTTTCAAGTAGGTGCCCCTTTCAACCAACATCTGCTCTCATTCCCAGGAGCCATGGCCCGCCCTCGCCTTCCAATTCTGCCAACCCCTGGCATGCCTCACGGATTCCCTCAAGCACCGGGTGCACCATTGATGCCAGGAATGAGGCCCCCAATTTTACCAGCTCCTGGTGTTCCAGGTAACTACTACTGATCATGATTGCTAGTATCTATTATGATTTCTACTATTTGTTCATGGCCTATAACTTAAAAATTATGCCTCTTCTCCTTATTTCGATACTGCTTTCTTCATTGAAGATAAACATAACGGCATGTTTTCATGTCTACAATTAGCAGAGTGAAACATTGAAAGGTGATGTTTTGTAAGAAGCGCTAGTTATTTGTTATAACCTAGTTCTAGTTCTTCTGCATGTATCCATTAATTGAATTCATGTTGCTTAAGCGCAGTGGTTCATAAGATTGTATACCATATCTTGGTTGGGTTTTGGTTTATTTTTACCATGAAAATTGGTTTCATGATTTCATTTGTTTTGGGTATATTCCTGATTTGTAGTTACTAGTAACTTTAAGGGATCTCTTCACAGACCCACTAATTTCCTAGTCCCTATTTTCTGTAAGAAAACAAATATACGCAAACTGTTCTGTACAGAGTTTTTAGAAGGAAAGAAACTGAAATATTCCCCAAGAAATCACCTTTTTTTTCCTTTGCTTAAGCAACTGATCATGTGATTTTCTGATGAGTGTAGATCTAAAATGGTAAAAAGTTAGGCTATGATTCTCTGTTTCTTACCTGTAATTTTTTTTCTAGATTAATAAACGGATTGTGTATCTGTGTTTATGCAAATGAATTGTTAAGCTACAGATCATATCAACCGAATGTTATTAGCATCCTTACTAGTCATGAATAGCTTCTTGTTGTACCTTTCCTGTCTTTCACCTTACTAGTCTAATGGGTGAAAAATTGATAGCTGCAAGAGTTCAGCTGAGAGATATAATATAGCTTGATGTTATCACTTTGCACAGCTGATCAGTTGGCATATACGCTGTGCTCTTTAGAAGAGTTTCCTTTGATTTTTTCAGTAAAAGCCCTTGATCTTCTGATACATTTTACTTATTTAAACCAAAGAATGGCCAGTTAACTCTTTTCTGAAATGTTTCAGGTTATCCTGGTGGCCCACCAACCATGCAGCAACCAGGTGCCCCACCAACCATGCCACAACCAGGCGGCCCTCCAACCATGCCACAACCAGGCGGCCCTCCTGGCTCCGTGCCACAACCAGGTGCCCCGCCTGGTTCGGTTCCGATGCAGATAGCTCCTCTCCCAAGGCCTCCAACACTACCACCTCCAACATCTGGGGTCCCAGGAGCCCCCATTCCTAACAGCACAGCACCTCCAGCCATGTACCAAACGAATCCACCACCACCTGCAGGCCCAACTTCTGGTGCTCCTCCGGCTCCACCGTCTGCTCCGCAGCCTGCATTCTCCTATGCGCAACCATCTGAGGGCAACCACTGATTCTGTTCCTCAGGCATATGAAGTATGTGCAGAAAGGCTGCTCATTTGAACGTTCGGTGGTGCCATCATTTAACTGAGACCATTTCGATAGGTCTGTTGCTTGAATCTGAGGGATTGTTGAGAAAAGCTTCCTCGGTGCGGTTGGGGGCTAGTTGATGTAAGTTAACTATGTAATTGACTGAAGTCTATTAATTTCAGAGAGACGCTTGAAAGTCAAAACTAGGTTTTCTTTGTGATACATATTTCTGTGGCATGCGATGCTTGAACTTGATAACATATCTACATGTTGTAACTCGTCAGTATTCATTTCCTGAGATGAGTTTGCTTAATGCCCCTTTTACCAGCAAATGTGCACTTAGTGTTAAATGCTAGTTTCCCCCAAGATATGGTATTGTGCTGTTGCATGAGGCTATGGGCGTTAAGAGGGCACGAACCTCTATCCCGATCTTAATCTACAGATATTTTTCTGTTTAATTCTTGCCAGGCAGAACAAGATGACCAGAGTCAAAGACCATATTGTTTACTCATAAGCAAAGATAAGGTTTATCTTAAGTAGAACAATGGCCGCACAACTTCAGTTCTTAAATCATAACGCACAGAATTTGATCAAATTACGAATAATGAAAAATTGCCGATTGCGAGCAACTAAGAAGTCACACGGTTTGTATTAATATGTCAGAAAGGTAGGACTATATTCCATATGGGGAAATCAAGGAAGAGCAATAGCGAATAAGTATAGCCTTTAGCCCTTTACTTTATTGCTGCAGAAAATACATCGATGGTACGATGTGTGGTTTATTATTGCCTTTAAACTGGAGATGCATGCAAAATCCACTTATTACAGTACACAACCAACAAATACAAAACATGTAACGTTTGCTCTACAGAAATTTAATCACTATTTTTCCCTCAACCGCAAATGCAATTATCGCCATCATGCTGAACAGCTTGCCTTCAGGTTTCGTTCAACCCCAAATTAGCTAGTCTCCGCAAGGTAAGCAAATGAATGAAACTAAGCTCCCAACAACCAAATGACATTATGATCTGCAACTCAGGGATTTTACATTACTCATGAAGGAAGAAATCCTGTTGGGGTCTTTACGGATACCGTCAGGAGCACATATGCCACTGCTAACGTCAACTCCATTAGGTTTCAGAGCAGAAAAGGCTTGACAAACATTATCTGCATGAAGTCCTCCAGCTAATAGCCATCCATTCTTGCTTTTGACTGTCGGCATTTGGAACCTCTGCCAGTTGAATCCCTTTCCACTGTAAATGAAAAGTGGTCATGTTTGTTATATATGTTTTGGATAAGATCCAAGAGAACTTCTCTACTGACAACAGAGTAAGGAATGACAAGATAAGACTGCAAAGTAATGCAATCAAATATGACTGCTGAATTTAGTGAGCATTAACATTTATCTCATTTTGGGTGTTAATTAGAATAAAACATTTCCTCATTCTAAAGAACAAGTAGAGCAAATTTTAGCACAAGGAACAACAACACAAACAAAATTTATTTAATTAGGATTCAAGAAGCAATGAGAGTAAGATCCAACCTTCCGCCTTTTGCACTGTCCACTAAGAACCAATCAAGTGCATATTCCAAAACAGGAGGAGAGTTGATTAGTTTTCCATCTTCATCAGCATTTAGTACATAAACAATGCGGTTATTCTTGGAAAGAGTATGAACCAATGCACGAGATTTGTCTCCATGGAGCTGCATATGGGAAATTAAAGAAAATTGTACATTATATTATAGTCACAGCTGAAATAGCATAGGAGCACATGGTATATTACAACCAACATTTATAAGTCAAACCTGGATGAAGTTAAGGTCACATGAATCAGACACTCGTAAGATAGTATCTTCATCATCATCCACAAAGACACCAACTGATTCGGCACCATAAGATTGTGCAACTCTTGATATTTTTTTTGCCTCAGATAACGAGACGGAGCGTTTAGAGTTAGGCCACAGTATCATGCCTATAAGTTTAGCTCCTGCCTCTACAGCCATTTCTGCATCTCTAGCTGATGTGATGCCACACATTTTGACTACAGGATGGAGCTTGCTGGCATCTCCATGACTTGCTGATGAAGATAAGTTGGTTTCAGAATGATATCTAGTTTGTTTTATTCCCAAGCATGCCACTTTTCCTCGAGAAAATCTTGGAAGTCCTGTGTGGGAAAAGACAAGGTAAAGAGGCAGTGTAAATAAAAGGAAGTGAATTGAAGCAATATTTGTACAGAACCACACCATTGCTGACATATCTTAGTAAATACTAACGCATGTCGCGAGAAACTAAAATCATTGATTTGTTAGTTACTATAATATGTAATTTTCAGACAAGAAGATGGCAAAGCTAACCACAAACAAAATAATCAAGACCGGTTCAGATGTACTTGGTGAAGTTGCGCGGACAAAATGATTTGCTTGTGCTACAAATGTGCAGCCATTTTATCTTACATACAATGGACACATACAACAGTAACTCTACGCTTGCAGTCTCTTCCAACTAGCCCTTCTCTTAATTCCTTGGGATGAATTGTTGGGATTTTTTTTTTCATTTTCCAGAACCAATTTTTTAGGATGAGAAAATACATGAACATGTCATTTCTATCAAATAGAATGTCGAGAAAAAAATTAAAGAAACATTTTTATCAAATAATAGGGCACGAGTACAAATGCTCACCATTGTTATGTACTAAAGGAAATTGTTGATAGCGTCTTGCAGAGATTGGCGACGCCATTACTGCGAGGGCATAAATGAGAAAATAAAAGGGATTAGCACATCACAAATTGATTGTTTGGTGGAAACGGAGTGTATCAGAAGTTCAGAACGGAAACCGAATGTATCGGAAGTTTAGCAGATAAGAAAATAGAGTTTCAGATGCCCGCCCCTCCGACACATTCCCACCCTGACGAATCGGTCACAGAGCAGACAAACCCCGAATTTGTTGGAAAATGAAGTACACCAGGGGCGGACTCAGTATAAGACATGGGTGCCCAATAATTTTTGCAAAAAAATCGAAGTTAATAGGTAAAATCCATGGTCAGATCTTAATACAAATAGCACACGTTAGGGGTTTGGGTGTTCGATTTCGCACAGCAGGAAAGGAACGGAAGAGAAAGGGCGGACATACCTTGTCGGCCGGCGAAGCGTCCGACGAAGAACTGGCAAGGGCGGCGCCACTCCCCTGTCGTCGCCGCTTGGAAGGAACGCGGCCGAGCTAGCGAGAGAGAGAGAGAGAGAGAGAGAGTCAGTCAGAGAGAGAAAGAGAGAGAAGAAAGAGTCAGAGAGAGAGCGGAGAGGAGGCAGGGGGACTTCCGTGCGGCGCCGGCGCTCTTCGCTTCCTTTTTTTTTTATTCTGCTCGTTACTTTTGCTAAATATGTTATGATTAGCACATTTAAAATATTACATTAATACAGTTAACATACTAAAATATAAGATTGAGCATCTATTCAAATTTGATATAACATTTTGGATAAAGTAGTTCAATATTTTAGGTAAATGTTGAAGCATTATATAAAAATTGTTGAACATTAATACTCAAAATATCAAAATAGTAGAGTACGGAATACGAATATTGATTTTTCTCATAAATAAAAAATAAGTAAAACGTAAATATATTGTACCTTATTCTGTTATATTTATTCTCAACATTATAATAAAATTGTAAACACATTCACAGTTTGAAAGAAAAATATGTTTCAAGATCGCAAAAATCAATCTAAATAACTTAAACAACATATTGCCTAGTCAATCACCCAAGAACTCTAGTTTAGCCCAATGCACGAGAAATGCCAACCTAGCTTAGTATCTTTCTTTTTTTTCAATCTTTCTTGGGACGCGTTTCTTTTTAATACTCTCAATAGTTCATTATTTCATAAATATGTACCTTTCAAAAATTTATGTGCTTAATTCAACACTTTGTGTAGGATATTTCAATAATTTAATATATATTTAACATTTAATGTTCAGAATGTTGAAAATATAATATCCAAATACTGACATCATAAATCACAAATGTTGATGGCCAGTGTTGAGCCCTGGAATTTGACGGCGGACTTGAAAAGCCACCTACGTACGCTTTACGCCCAATCATTCCGGATAACGCTTGCATCCTCTGTCTTGCTGCGGCTGCTGGCACAGAGTTAGCCGATGGTTATTCCTCAGATACCATCATTGTTTCTTCTCCGAGAAAAGAAGTTGACAACCCATAGGCCTTCCACTTCCATGCGGCATTGCTCCGTCAAGCTTTCGCCCATTGCGGAAAATTCCCCACCCTTGCCTCTCATAGGAGTTTGGACCGTGTCTCAGTCCCAGTGTGGCTGATCATTCTCTCGGACTAGCTACTGCCATCGCCTTGGTAACCTACTGCCTTACCAACTAGCTAATCAGACACGAGCCCCTCCTTGGACGGATTTCTCCTTTTGCTCCTCAGCCTACGGGGTACTAGCAACCGTTTCCGGTTGTTGTTCCCCTCCTAAGGGCAGATTCTTACGCGTTACTTACCCATTCGCCACCGGAAACACCACTTCCTGTTCGACTTGTAAGTGTTAAGCATACCACCAGCGTTCAATAAAAAATTGATTAACCTAGCATTTATCAAGTCTCAACATTTACAAAAGTTAGATCTATATTCTAAAACACATGGTTCAACATTCTATCAAAACTAGTTGTTTCAACTATTTATTAATAAATAAATATTGTGTATAATGTCTTATTTTATTGATTAATTATGAGCATCATCATGCTCCAATCAGTTTTTGAAATGGGTGCATGAATTCGTAGAAGAAAATATATTTGGATTTTCAAACTCCAATTAAAATACCCACCAAATCCCTCGTGTTACCCGTCCCAAACACTCTCAGTCGCTTCTTAAGCTTCTACTTGGCTGACATATCTCCTGCATGATGATCATGCCTGTATTTTGTGAAGCTCAAATCTTTACTCGCACATATTCTTTGTATGAATCTCAAATAGTGGAAGGAATACAAGATATGATCGCCTAGCCAAGACAATTGCAAAAAGTATTTAAAAGTGTATCCAAAATAAGTCGTGAAACTATGAATAGATATACGAATTCGAGAGATTGCATAGAGCAATGGAATAACCATGATAGTGGCAACAATCTTTGTAGTCTCGTAATTAAAGTACAACCTACAACATATCAGCAACGTATATTGTCCAAAACTCTAAGTACTATTTGATATTTTTTAGTTCATATGTCTTAATGAAGGATATTCAAATAATAACACAATTAATACCTTGATATTTGGCAATAAGACTATGACTATACTAAGTATCCTTATATGTCTGAATACGCCTTGAAAAGGATTCCAATAATTTTGAAGTTTTAGTTTAAGTAGGAAAGAAATTTTTTCCAAGTGAGAACTCAGATCTATAATTTAAGAACCAGATTGTACTTGGAGTGAAAACTTGAATGAGAAGGATATGGATGCTCAGCTTAAGAATCATTTCGGTATGAATGTGATATAGTTGGGGTTCTACCCATTGTTCCTCTTTAATACTATAATACTAATCTCTCCTATAATATAGAAAAATATAGATAAGTATAAGAATTAGAGAAAATTTTAAGGATCATATGTGTATTATAATCAATTATTTATAATATAATATGTTTTAAGATTTAAATAACTTAATGTTAAAATGATATAATTATGATAAATTTAAAAGATAAATATCTATATATAATAATATAATATTACGTCCGCCACTTGTGACGCCCTGAAAATTTGCCAAATTAAACTACGCGCTGGAGTGTTCGATCAAAAACCTAATCGTCATCAAAGCCCGGCCAAACCCTAGCCCTAACCCTCTCCGTTTTCCCCGCCATCCTGACAACCGACACGAGCTCGACCGCTGTCCCATCCCGCACCGCTCGGCGGTCCGATGACCACGCGCGACCGCCTCTCCGCGATCAGCGTGGACGCGATTCCCCTTTTCTCCTCGCACAAATGTCGCGCGCGCGTGGCTGACCGGCCGCGGTCGCCGCCGCGATCGGCGCCGACGCGACTCTCTCTCTCCGCCTTCTTTTCCCCTTTTCCTTTTTCTCTCTCTTTCTTTTCTTTCTTCCTTTTCTTTCTTCCTTTCCCCTCTTCCCTCCTGCTTGGCTCCTGCACGCGCACCTGGCCGCACCCCGCCACGCCAGCCGCCGACCGCCTCCCTCCCCTCGCGCGCACGCGCGCCCCTGTGCTCGGCCGCCCGTGCCCACGTGCGCGCCCGCGCGTGCACCACGTGCCGCGCCGCCCGCCGTGCCGCCCGTCGCTTGCACGCGCACGGCCGAGCCGCGACGTCGCGCCGCCCGCCGCTGCCGCATCCCGCCCTCGCCCTGTGCCGCACAGCGCCCGGCCCCTCCTCCCCCACGAGGTCGACGTCGCCCTCGGCGCCCGCGCCGCACGACGACGACCGCAAGCAGCCGGAGCGCCCTTAATGGCACCCCGCACTGCCCGCCGGCCGCCACCACCCGGGGCCCCTCCTCCCCACCGCCTTTTCCCCCTATAAATCGCCCCCCCCCCCCCCGCGCAGCTCGCCTCCCCACGGCCTCCACCACCACTCCCAGTTTTCCCCCAAGCCCGCAGCGCCGCCGCCGCCCACAGCTCCACCGCCGCTCGCTGCCCACCGTGGGCGCGCCTCCCCGCTCCACCTCGGCCCAAGGTGAGACCGGGGATGGGATTCCCTTGCTTCCCTCTCCCTCACCCCCCTGCCCCGGGCCGCTCTTGGGCCCTGGCCGGCCGGCGTGGCCGCCGCCGTCGCCCCTGTCCCCTCCTCTGTTTCGGTCACATGGGAGGAGAGGAGGAAGAAGGGGCATTTTTCCCAAAGCCCCCCCCTTCCTGTGTTTCCCCAAAAGAACCCCCACCTCTCTTTAGTCTTTTCCCAAAGAAACCCCTTCAACAATTCTAATTGCAAATAAACCCTCACCCATGAAAACACATTTATAAACAAACCCTTATCTTTTCCAGGATAACCCAAACCTTCCCCGAAATTCCAAATCGAGTCCTTTTCAGAAATTACAAACGAGCCCCTGGACCCCTGTTTAAACCCTGAGCCCTCTTTAACTCATCATTTTATGCGCCAAACGAGCTCCGATCGACCCGAAACTTTACCACACCCTTTCTAGTATAGTTCTAACCATGCCATTAAGAAACCACCCAAAGATATTATCCCTATCTCTGTAACTAAATTATTTCCGATTAAAGCTCAGCGATAAAAGCTTTTAGTTCTTTCGCTTAATTGTGTGTCTGTTTGTCTGCGTCGTAGAACACGGAGTGAATGAGGGAGTTCCCGACTGTGACCAAGCGACCGAGGACCAGTTCTGCGACCCCAAACCCGAGGGACAGTGCTTCGATCAGGACCTCCCGCAAGGATTTGATGATGGCAAGTTCAATCCCGCCCTTTGATGCATGTTTCTGTCCTAGTTTTTATAAACACAACCCAGTGGCCTGTTTTATAAAATTGCATGGTGTTGCTTGCTGAAAACATGGTAGGATAGCCACCCTTGATTTGTGATAATCGTTCCTTGACCACCTGGTTTTATAAAGAAAATGTGTGCGTGTGTGGGAGGGATAAAATGTGGTTTTGAAAGACGAGTCAGACGGGATGGATGACATTTCTGTGTGAATTGCCGTTGGTGTGCTCGTACCTGTGTGGTTGAGCGAGGAAGGGAGATATCCATCTTGTCACCCCTAAGGACCGAGTTGATGTGTCATCTCACCTAGCTTCCTGTCGTGCAAACCACTTGACCGTTGTATGGGC
Source organism: Panicum hallii (assembly GCF_002211085.1). Lineage (NCBI taxonomy): Eukaryota > Viridiplantae > Streptophyta > Magnoliopsida > Poales > Poaceae > Panicum > Panicum hallii. The sequence goes on from NC_038042.1 coordinate 8,829,125, forward strand.
AACGGCTTAGCATAAATCCCACTAGTTAGTCTGATAGCCATCAGGAGGGCTGAGAGCAACGGGTGATCAAGGAGAAGGGATAAGCTCTGTGTGACTTATGCCCTGGTTAAACCTCGGAGATAGGTCGAATGACCCCTTGATGGATCCCGTGGTGGCTAGTCAGGTCTAGCTAAGGTGGGTAATGGCTTTGTTGGGATCTGCACCGACACTAAGGTGATCGTGCTGTGGTACCCCACCTGTGGGTAAAGTTGCACACCTCTGCAGAGTTAAAATCTATTCGAATAGCCGTGCCCACGGTATTGGGCAAGTTATGGTGTGGTCACATAACTAGTGTTTCCCTCTGGGAATGGTTGGGCTGGTGTGGGTTGTTTGGAAAATGTCCGGCAGTTGTGCCGTGTGCTACGGCGGACGGGGAGTCCGGTAGCGGCTTAAAACTTGGATCCTGTGTGGATCAACATCATGTGCTCCTTGGTACTAGAAAACTTGTTTTGAAAATGTTTTTAAACGAACCGTTGCATATGACCGAGTTTTCCGCAAATGAACCATAACCTTATCCTTGGATTGTCCTGTGCATTGATTTCTGTTATACCCCCTCCGTGGGTGTGGTTGGACTTGCTGAGTACGTTTGTACTCACCCCATTCTTACTCTTTACAGCAGAGGATCCAGACTACCTCCCCGATGACGTCGAGTAGGGTTTCGTCCTGCACCCAGTCTTGCCTGTGGTTAAGGCCACTGCTGGAGTTCCGCATGGCGCAAGACTCTGATGACCCTCTTTTCGTAGCTAGTGTAGTAGTGTGGGTTTTAGTTGTAATCTTCGCGATAGTGGCGCTTCACTGCCCATTACCGCGCAGAGTTGTACGGTGATGTACCATCTGATGTAATAAAAGTGTTATCAGCTTCCTGGGACTGATAAAGTATCACTTTTAAGTCTTCCCTGATAGGGGGACGCTTCAGGTGGTATCAGAGCTGTAGGCTGGCCATAGGACGTGACCCTAGACACGAGATCCTTTTTCCAGACCCTAGGACATGTTCTGGCTTAATTCTTTTCCTGCACAAACACTTACCACTGGTTCTTGCCCTGTTCCAGATGGCTGACAATGGATGGGTTGACGGAATCTGTCACGCAGAGCCCGGCCTTCCTAAGTTATTGATACTCAGCCTGGAACGCAGCGGAGTTATGGAACCACCAGAGTATGCCTACCGAGAATACACCTCCAAGGGCATCCTTCGGTGCGACATGATGATTTTTGTGGGAAAAGCACCCGCTACCCTAATGTGGACCCCTGGTTCATATCCACCTCTGGCTTTCGCTTCCCTGACACTTACCGAAAGGCCGCCCGTAAAGCCCTGCGACGATTGCGTGTGATCTACAAGCACCACCTTCAGCGGACTCCTATGGGATTTTTCCCACCTACTGAAGGAAGAGGACGCACTTGGATTGCCCGAATGAGAGGACTCGGAAGAAGAAGAAGACCTAGAAGATACGGTCTCCCACCTATCCATCTAACTTACCGGCTTGGATGAACTCTACCGCGAACAAGCGGCGCAACTGAAGCAGCTAATCCATAGGGCAGAAAAGGCAACCCAAGAACTGGAAGAACAACGGATAAGGGCCGCACGCATCGAGTATTCCCTAGCCGCCCTCCAAGCCCAGATGCAGGAATATGAAGACCGCAGAAAAATAGGTGGATGGATAGAGGAAGAAGAGGAACCCGAGGAAACCCATTGGGATAAAGGTACTCAGACCGAAGATGAGGTGATGGATCGGTGCCTCCCAATAAAGAAGCGCCCTATCAGAATCGGGGAAGAATCCCCATGATAGGAGTAGCACCCCAAGCTAGAACCCTACTCCAGTAACCACGTACCTATGGAAACTGTACCCCCCTCCATGTTGCAATAATAAATGTTACCTACCCCTTTGTACCCGTGCAAAATTTGTTTACCCTATCCTTGTTTCAGATGGCTGAGGAAGGATGGACCCAGGGCAATTGCCAAGCTGCACCTGGCTTCCCCAGCCTGTTGATCAACGCCCTGGAAAGCCTTGGCGTTACGGAACGCCCGAGGTACTACAGCAGAGAGTACGAACACCATGGTACCCTCCGCTGCAGAGTGATCCTGGTCATCGCCAGGAGCAACCGCTACCCCGACATCCAGCCGTGGCGAGTGACTGCCACAGGGTTTAGGCACCAGGACACCTACCCCTTGACCGTCAGAAAAGCACTCCGTTATTTATGCCGGATTTTTGAAGGACACCTCGCCGCCACACCAGTGAGGTTCTTCCCGCTGGCCATCAGAACCCCAGTTTGGGAAGCACGCATGAGAAGTCTGGAACGACGCCGCCATGAAGGAGACCCTCTGTACCAAGTGGCTACTTATCTAGCCGCCTTGGACCAACTCTTTGATGAGCAAGCCAACCTTCTGAGAGAGCAGACCCATCGAGCTGAGCAAGCAGAGCTCACAGTGAGACTGCAGCAGATTCGAGCCGCCCAAGCCGAGGCAAGGGCCGCAGCCGCAGTCAGCAGCGAAGCGGTCGCCCAAGAGAACCTCAGGCAGGCCCGAGACCGGCGTATGCAAGAATGGACCCAAAGCGGAACACCAGTCCCGGCAATTGGAGAAGACCATGTCTTACTCGGGACACCCGTCATAGGATGGGGACCACTCTTTGGGAATTCACAAGCCCCGTCCGAGAACCCCGAAAGTTCTGCTACCGCCGTGGAAAGAGATGGTGCTGCACAACCTTTGGCAAATGAGAACCCAGAGGACGGCGAACAAGGATCTCTCACCCTCCCCGCCCCGGAAGAAGGCACGCCTCGCGAATAGAATAACCGACGCCATCCTAGTAATGCACCCCCCCAGCCTCTTCTGCTTAAGACGTGCCCTTAAACATGACCCGGATGAGTAGTACGAGACCTAGCTTTACCCCCAAGCGTACCCCCCTTGCTGTAATGAAGCTGTTTGTGCTTGTTGTGATGTTGTGTGCTGTTTGTTGTGCTGTTTGTCTGTGTGACTATCGGCAGAAGGTAAATTCTGCCTTATACATGAATTAAACAACTTAAACATCACACGATCGTAACCCCAATCTACCCAATCAACAGGTGACTCCCCGGAACGTCGCGAGGGCCTCCCTTAGCCGGAACCCCGCAGCCGCTGGTGCCGGAGCACAGCCCGTTGAACAAGATCTTCCTCAGGGAGAACAGGAAGTAAGCCAGAACCAAGGAGAAAATCAAGGAGGAGAGCAACTACCACCACCCCCACCCCTCGGAGACTTGGCGCAGATAATCCACAACCAGACCCTTATACTGGAGACACTGGCCAATGCCCTCATTAACCGGCAGCCACGAGGGCAGAACATGAATGACAAGCTGACGGCTTTTCTAAGGACCAAGCCGCCCACCTTTGCCGGATCCTGCAACCCTTTGGATGCGGATGACTGGTTACGAGTAATCCAGAGGAAACTCAAACCGTTCGAATGCCAGGGCCGAGACAAAGTCCTTCTGGCAGCCCACCAACTCACCGGAACCGCATTAGCCTGGTGGGAAAATTACTGTGCCGCAGCCGAGGATGCCTCTACCATCACTTGGGAGGAATTCGTGAGAGAGTTCCGCCGTTATCACATCCCTTCGGCCACCATGAAGTGCAAGGCGGATGAGTTTCGCGCCCTGCAGCAAGGAAGCATGACGGTGGAAGAGTACACCTACCGGTTCATGGAGTTAGCCCGATATGCACCGGAAGAAGTAAATGACGATGACAAGAAACAAGACATGTTCAAGAAGGGACTAAACCCAGAACTCCGGACCCTGCTTACCCCTCAGATCTATCCGGACTTCAATACCCTGATGAACAAGGCTATCCTTATGGAAAGGGCCAAAACCGAAGAGAGCAAGGATAACAAACGCAAATTCCTGGAAAGTAAGGCCTGCCAACAGGACCGTTCCCAAAAGCCGAGGAACTTTACCTACACTGCACCGAGATCTCAGGCCCCAATGCAGTATAGGACTCAGTCCCAAGTGACAGGACCACGGGCTCCTGACACGCAGCTTAGGAGCCAGAATACCATGAGGGCCCCACAGAGCAACGCAAGCCTGGTCGCCTCCGACAACAACAATGTTAGGGCCTGTTTCAACTGCCGCGAGACAGGGCATTTCATTGCCAATTGCCCTTATGCCAAGAATAAGCCGGCTACAAATCAGCCTTCTCCAACACGGTGAATGGACCCAGACCAGCCTTGACCGGTGCCAACCGAGTACCCATCCGCAACAACGACAACAGTCAGCAGATGAAGCAGCCTCAGCAATCATTCGGACGAGCCCGCGTTAATCACATCGACGCGCAGGAGGCTCAGGGAGCTCAGGGTGTAGTGCTCGGTGAGTACCTAGTCAACTCAGCTCTGGCAACAGTACTGTTTGATTCTGAGCATCGCACTCGTTCATATCCTCAAGTTTTGTGGAAGAACACAAAATACCTTCAGTACTACTAAAAACACCCCTATTAACCCGGACGCCTGGAGGCGACATCAAGTGTCAACTAGGTTATCCACGGGTAAGGATCAATTTAAGCGGGGTAGAATTTCTAGCAGACGTGGTAGTACTTAAGGCTAGAGGAATAGACGTAATCCCTAGAATGGATTGGTTAAGCCAACACAATGGCCTCATCGGCTGTACTGACAGAGTGGTACGCCTAACAAACCCCGATGGAGTACAAGTAATCTGCCATACCCGGGAAAGTGAGGTTAACCCGATGGTGTTTACCATAGAAGTCAAGCCCTTAGAAGGAGTCCCGGTAGTAAACGAATACCCAGATGTCTTCCCCGAAGAACTTCCCGGTATGCCACCGGACAGGGATATAGAGTTCGTCATAGACCTTATCCCTGGAACCTCCCCTATCGCTAAGAGACCCTACAGGATGGCAGCCTCTGAGCTGACGGAGTTAAAGAAGCAACTAGAAGAACTGCAACGAATTGGCTTCATCAGACCAAGCTCGTCGCCATAGGGAGCCCCAGTTCTGTTTGTCAAGAAGAAACATGGGAGTATGAGGTTGTGCGTAGATTACCGAGCACTGAACGAGGTTGCCATTAAGAATAAGTACCCCCTTCCCAGGATTGATGACCTTTTCAATCAGCTAAAAGGGGCCAAGTACTTTTCCAAGATCGATCTAAGGTGAGGGTATTTTCAGCTCAAGATTAGAGAAAGTGACATCCCTAAGACAGCTTTCGTCACCCGTTACGTGCAGTTTGAGTTCACCGTAATGTCCTTCGGACTAACCAATGCCCCTGCCTATTTTATGAACCTCATGAATAAAGTATTTATGGATGAGCTGGATAAGTTTGTCGTAGCCTTTATCAACGACATACTTATCTACTCCAAGAGTATTCAGGAACATGAGCAACATCTGTGGGTAGTATTGGAAAAGCTGAGAATACATAGGCTATATGCCAAGTTTAGTAAGTGTGAATTCTGGCTAGATAGAGTAGCTTTCCTTGGTCACATTCTGACCGTGGAAGGCGTAGCATTGGACCCAGAGAAGGTCGAAGCAGTTTCCAACTGGCAGCGACCGACTAACGTTAGTGAAATCAGAAGTTTTCTTGGATTGGCTGGGTACTATCGGAGATTTATTGAGGGATTCTCCAAGATAGCCCGACCTATGACGGAACTTCTTAAGAAGGAGAAGAAGTTCGCCTGGACAGAAACTTGTGAAAGAAGTTTTCAAGAATTGAAGCAAAGGTTGACAACCGCCCCAGTGCTGACCCTACCAGACATCCATCGGGATTTTGTCATTTATTGTGACGCATCCCGACAAGGATTAGGGTGTGTGCTGATGCAAGACGGGAAAGTCGTTACATATGCCTCCCGCCAACTCAGAACGCATGAGCAGAACTATCCGACACATGATTTGGAATTTGCCGCCGTAGTGCATGCCCTTAAAATTTGGAGACATTACTTGATTGGAAATAAGTGTGAGATTTACACCGACCATAAAAGTCTGAAGTATATCTTCACCCAACCGGATTTGAACTTAAGGCAAAGAAGATGGTTGGAGTTGGTGAAGGACTACAATTTGGAAATTCATTATCACCCCGGAAAAGCGAACGTGGTAGCCGATGCCTTAAGTCGGAAATCCTATGGACCCAAAGATAACCACCTGCGCGAGGAAATGGCACGATTAAATGTGCACATTGTTCCTCGAGGTTCCAGCCATGTGCTGAACGTCCAGTCAACACTGGAGGACAGAATTAGAGAGGCTCAAAGCTCGGATCAGGAATTAATAAAGATCTGCAGACAAACTGGAGAAAACAAAGCACCGGGTTTTAGAGTGGACGATAAGGGAACGCTGTGGTACGAGAATAGGATTTGTGTACCCCAGAATGGAGACTTTCGGTGGATAATCATGGATGAAGCCCATAACTCAGACTACTCCATCCACCCAGGATCGACCAAAATGTATATGGACATAAGGCAAAAATATTGGTGGAATGGAATGAAGGCGGATATTGCACGATTTGTGGCCCATTGTGATACTTGTCAAAGGATCAAGGCCGAACACCAAAAGCCAGCAGGATTACTGCAACCCCTACCTATTCCGGTTTGGAAATGGGATGAGATAGGAATGGACTTTGTAGTGGGTCTACCTAGAACGCAGAAGGGACATGATTCTATATGGGTGATAGTGGACCGACTCACTAAATCGGCTCATTTCATAGCCGTAAGGACTAATTACGGTGGAGAAAAGCTAGCAAAGCTTTATGTGGAAAACATAGTAAAGTTACATGGGGTGCCTAGCAGAATCGTCTCAGATAGAGAAACCCAATTCACCTCTAGGTTTTGGAAAAGCTTGCATCAAGCCATGGGCACCAAGTTAGATTTCAGCTCCGCATATCACCCACAGACGGATGGTCAAACCGAAAGGGTAAATCAGATTATGGAAGATATGCTGAGAGCATGCGTCCTGACCTACGGAAAGGACTGGGAGCAGAGTCTGCCTTATGCAGAATTCTCGTACAACAATAGCTCCCAAGCCAGCTTGGGTATGTCACCATTCGAAGCTCTCTATGGAAGGAAGTGCAAAACTCCCCTGATGTGGTCAGAAGTTGGAGAACGTGCCCTAGTAGGGCCCGCACTCATAAAAGAAGCAGAAGAAAAAGTAGCGGAGATCCGCGAGAAATTGAGAGCGGCTCAATCCCGACAAAAGAACTACGCAGACAAGAAAAGGCGAGAAATAAGTTTCAACCCAGGGGATTTTGTTTATCTCAAAGTCTCACCCATCCGAGGGACGCGAATGTTTCAGGTACAAGGTAAATTGGCCCCTCGATACATTGGACCGTATCGAGTTCTGAAGAGAGTCGGAGCAGTGGCATACCGACTAGAGTTACCAGAAGAAATGTCGTCTATACATCCAGTGTTTCATGTCTCGCAATTAAGAAGGTGTTTGAGAGTACCCGAGGAAGAAACGTGCCGGTGGGAACACTAGATCTTCAGCCGGATCTGCGATACCAGGAAGTACCGGTCAGAATTCTGGACACTGTCACTAGGAGGACAAGAAACTCCGAAATACGGATATGCAGGGTTCAGTGGAGCAGACATGGAATAGAAGAAGCAACTTGGGAGCGCGAAGATGCCCTAAAGAAGGAGTTTCCCCATCTGTTTAGGAACCGGTTGAATCTCGAGGATGAGATTCATTTTAAGTGGGGTAGGTTTGTGACGCCCTGAAAATTTGCCAAATTAAACTACGCGCTGGAGTGTTCGATCAAAAACCTAATCGTCATCAAAGCCCAGCCAAACCCTAGCCCTAACCCTCTCCGTTTTCCCCGCCATCCTGACAACCGACACGAGCTCGACCCCTGTCCCATCCCGCACCGCTCGGCGGTCCGATGACCACGCGCGACCGCCTCTCTGCGATCAGCGCGGACGCGATTCCCCTTTTCTCCTCGTGCGAATGTCGCGCGCGCGTGGCCGACCGGCAGCGGTCGCCGTTGAGATCGGCGCCGACGCGACTCTCTCTCTCTCTCCTTCTTCTTTTTCCCTTTTCCTTTTTCTCTCTCTTTCTTTTCCTTCTTCCTTTTCTTTCTTCCTTTCCCCTCTTCCCTCCTGCTTGGCTCCTGCACGCGCGCCTGGCCGCACCCCGCCACGCCAGCCGCCGGCCGCCTCCCTCCCCTCGCGCGCACGCGCGCCCCTGCACACCACCAAAACTATGGATAATGGTAGAATTGGGTTGGATTAGTAGGTCATCACGCATCATAGAAACCTACGCCCCACATTAATGGAGAGAGACAAAAAGATTGGTGATGATTGCTCCTGTGTCGCAACAAAAGAAAATGTCCCCCAAACAAGCAAGAATCTTGAGCACGTGCTCGGGTAATTTCCCCTTGAGTGGAGAATAATCCACAACCTATTGGGGAGAGGGGCTAGGCAGTAGTTAGGCCATTAAAGGGCGGTGTGGACGAGCATTGTAGAGAGATCTCTATCTTAGAGCAACACAAAAAATTAAGATAATACTGTTGACCGCTGCCTCCAGCTCCTGTTTCAATCCTATTGTAATCCCCTCACCTCTCTAGTTATCATGTTGTTTTGGGTTGTTTCGTGGATATAGACTTGATCTTCAAATCTCGCCAACATGTAGAAGAGGTCCTCCATATCACTGGGGCATGGAACATTACTGAATTTGACAAACACAACTTGCAAATTATAGTTAAGTCAAGATGTACTACAATAGAGAACGCTCGCCGCCAAAGATCAAGCTGTCTTACCTTTTGTCCGAGCTGATCCAATTCCCATCTTCACCGCATACATAAAGTCAGGAATCTCGTTTTCAGTGATTATATATGTCGGTGTTTCATTCACCGGCTAGTAAATTTAGCAGCGCGCTTCTCCGTGGCTTGATGGCTAACAATCGAAGGTAAGAATTTAGATCGCCCTACGTCTAGTATGGGGTGGTGTTCTTCGTATTCTTCCCGTTCGAATGCTGGGTGCTTACAACGGGACGCTTGGAAGTGATGTGTGTATGTGTCTGTGTGTTTTCGCGTGTCGTCTCCTAGAGAGAAGGCCTAGGTCCGTCATATATACGTGGCGGGCTGGGCTACATTGCGTGAGAGAAGGGAGTGTCTCGAGCCCAGGGCCGACTGAAATTGCATTTGACCCCTAAGTGGGTTTTGGTGTTGATGACATACAAAATTAAGGAGCTAGCGAGTTTATCGAGTTTTGGACAGGTTAAAATTCAAAGAAAAGACGCTAAATTTGCCTAAAGGATGGTGTTGGACTTAAAAGAAGATCCTTACTTATTTTATATTTTGAATTTGAGTTTAGGAAACACTGTACTCTGCGAATGGATAGTATGAACGTGTTAAAGTGCTTATTTGAGATGCTAACCATCAAGAAGAGACACAAGATCACACACTTGTGCACCTAGTTTTCAGACTGTTTCAGTGTGTGTCGGAAGAAGCTGGATTCTTCCAACAAGGGATCCTCGGCCAACTGTTTTTAATTGGTCGGAAGTTCCGACCCTGTGTCAGAAGTTCCGACAATCACTTAACCAGTGCACTAACGGCTAGTTTTTAGGGCTTGGGTATTTATAACCCCTCATCCTCCCATTCACTTGCTGCTGACCTAAACAAACACCTCCAAGAGCATTTACTACTCCTCCCCAATCCCTCTTTGAGCTAATCCTTTAGTTGATTTGAGCTAGGGCTTGAGTGAGAGCAATATTAAGGTGTGAGACTCAACCTTTTAAGTGAAAGGGCAGACAAATTCATCTCAAGAGCACTTGAAGCATCTTCATTCTTTGATTCACGTTTGTTACTCTTGAAGCTTGCTTCTAGACGGTTTGGTGTCGCCCGTGGAGCGTCCTCTCATGTGTGCGCTTCGGGAAGTTTGTATTACCCTATTCTTTGTGGATTTCATAGCAAGTGACTCAATCCTCCTTTGTGGTTGATTGAGTGAGGTAAAGGGTTAGTGGAAGATCCGGCTCTTTGTGAGCTCCTCAACGGAGACATAGCTTTCTTAGTGGAAGTGAACTTTAGGAACAAATCTCTTGTATCTTGTGATTATTGCATTTATTTAGTTCTTATTGACTTAGAGATTGTTTTATGCTGATCTACGTACTTGAGTTGTTGTGCTTGCAAAGATCACCTGCAGAAGTCTTTTAGTATCAGCCAGGTTCTACAGTTTCAAGTTTAATTTTGAATTTCGTATAAGAACTTTAGTTTTGTCGAAAGTTCTGGTCCAGTGTTGGAAGTTCCGACACATTTTTAATTGCTGTGAAGAATTTTTTTAGGTTTTTCAGGTACGCCTATTCAACCCCCTCCACCTCTAGGCATCACCAAGATCCTTTTACCGACGCTTCCGGAGCGAGGTCAGCAGATCTACACATGTCCGTCTGAGGGGCCCCTCCGGTGGAACGTGCTCCGCCGCTTCCCGTGTGTGACCTGTTTGCCCATATCGTGGCGCCGCCTGACACATCCTTGGGTCCACGCGCCCCTCCGCGCAGCAGGGCATGGCGCCGTCGTACTTGCAGCATGCCCCTATCCGGATGAGCCAGGGGCGGGCCTCCTGCTTGGTTGGCACGCCAAGCTCGGGAGGTCGGGCGCCCTGCTCCTCTTCTCGCCGCGTGTCCGTGGTGGGGCCCGCTAGCGCGGCGCCCCCCTCTCCCTATGCCTGACGGAGGAGGGTGACCCGGTACGGGCTGTCCCGTCGCCCTGTGGAGGGAGCGTGGCCGGCGTGAGCGCCAGTCACGGCATCATGATGACCCAGCTGACCGGGGGCGCCCTTTGTTCCTCCGGTTCGTGGGCGGCGCCCCTGCCCCGTGAAAGGATCTCAAGATGCCTAGAGGGGGGGTGAATAGGCTAATCTGCAACTTAAAATACTTTACACATTGTCAGTAACACAGGTGTCCGGATACTCCAGATATATGTCCGGATACTCCGGGTCTTATGTCCGGAGTTTCCGAAAATACTGTCCAGAGAGTCCGGGTATGAAATAATGTGTGCACTAACAAGATATTGATGCTGCAATTTAGATCGAGTAAATTTGGGCAAGCAAGAAATACCTTAAGAGTGTTTTTAACCAGTTATCTTGCTCTAGAGACTAATGTAAATGTAGATCGACCTCAAACCCTAGAAAGTTAGTCTCACAAGCAAATATCTAATAAAACTAGTAAGGGGGACAAAATAGAGAGAATTTCTTTCCCGAAGTTCACTCCCAAAGGAGTTACGTCTCTGTTGAGAAAGGATTCAAAAGACGGTGCTCAAGAACTCCTATACTCCTCTTCCAAGGGTGAGACCAACGCTCAAACCCGAGGATACTTACTATGAGTTCCTCCGCGAGAAATGAAGATTACAAACTTCTTGTAGTGCTCACACTTGCTTGAACACTCACAAACGACGCCTAGCCGTCTAGGAGCTTGAAGCTCCAAGAGTAATAAACTTGAATCCACCGGCTAAGGGTTTTTGTGCTCAAGAGATGGAGTGGAAGCTTTCTAGCATGAATCTTTGCTCTTGCAACTATATCACTTGAATCCCCTAAGAAAATCACTTAAGAATGGAAGAGGGGAAGTGAGAGAGCTCTCTTTTGCTTGCTGGCTTGTTCTGTTTCGAAATGGGCAAGAGAAAGGTAAATGAAGGGGTATGGGGGGTATTTATACCCGCTCTCACAGAAACTAGCCGTTGGGAGAAGGATACCCGGATACTCCGGGTATATATCCGGATACTCCGGACATAGGGGTCCGGACATTCCGGTCCCAGAAAAACTTCAGATGAGTAACAGTTACCCGGATACTCCGGGCTACTGTCCGGATACTCCGGATCACAGTATCCGGATATTCCAGACATTGTACCGGATATTGCGGATAAACAAGGATTTTCTCAAGAAGGCTATTTTTAGTGGTAGGTTTGATTCTTATGGCTTTTGTAGGTTCTCTTGAGCACAACTACCACATCAAAACCTGTGGATCAAAGTCCCTCTTGATAGTACAGCGTTCCTATACTCAATTTTAAAATAAAATCTAGTTCTTCAAGTAAATTTGAAACACGGCTTTTCATTTCCCTTTTTGAGAGGTCATGTTCTTGTAATACGCTTTGCTTCATCATTCTTAGCCCCTGCACACATGCTCGATAACATGATTAGATATACATGTGCTTTGTCATCTTCCACCAAAACCCACTAAGGGGCCTAGATATCTTTCAATCTCCCCCTTTTTGGTGATTGATGACAACCCACATGTATTTTTTCATTTAAAAATCATAAAGAAGTAGGCTTAAGCATATAAAGAGCTCCCCCTTAATGTATGCCATGAATTTGAATTTCAAATTGACTTCTCAAAAGTCGAAATTGGCACATTATGAAGAGAACATGAAAAACTCTTTATACAATTTACAGTGCGGTGAGCAAGTGTGTGCTAAAACAATGTGTGATGCGAATGACAGGTTATGCACTCAGGAAAAATTGTAAGAACCCCGGAGACTCCGGGTATATGTCTGGAGACTCCGGACAGTATGTCCGGAGTTTCCGGATAACTACCCGGAGTGTCCGGACCTTCTGCTCAGAAGAACATCACACTATCATTTAACTTTCAGAATAGTTTCAAATAGAACAATCAAACAATTTTGAACATAGAGTAGCACACACTAAAGGTTTTCAAATACAATACAAGTTCAAATATGATAATACACACCCAAGTACATAAATGATCATCTTCACTCCCCCTTTGTCATCAAGTACCAAAAAGGGAATGAAAAGAGCAAAATGGTCTACTCCTCATCATCATCGTGGGCGCCGTCATCTGATGTGTCTTCATCCTCCTCCGAGTCGGGGATCTCACGGTAGTTGTGAGGTTCTTCTTCCTCGGTCTCTTCTTCTTCATCAAAAATCTCTTGGCCACGAGGAGGAGAGCGACGAGAACGAGTAGGGGCACGAGCGCATTGACGTGGGCGAGGAAGAGGGGCATGAGCAGCAGCAACAGCATCCTCATCCACGGCATCCCACTCGGTGAAAGGATCATCAAACTCAGGCAACTCATGGTAGAGATCCGCCGGAAGTCCTGAGTGACCCTTGATCTCAATAATGTCACGGCGGTTTTCATTTATCTCATGAGTAGCGGTCTTGCACATGCTAAAGATGCTCTTGAGTGCCCGCTTGATGAACGAATCATGATGATGGTGGTGAGAGGAAGAAGATACACCGGAATGAGATGGAGCGGAATCAAATCTCGGATTCCTTGTAGCACCGGCATGAAGAGGAGGTGCGTGCGGTGCATCACCGGACCGAGGACGAAGGTGAAGTGCTACATGCTTGCAGTCCTTAGGAAAAGTGACCTTGGTAACCTCTCGATCATGTACATGAGATAAGGAGCAGATGGTAGAAATTTATGGGGGTCATTCATCGTCCTCCTCAACTCATTCCAGATAAAATCCATAATGGAGAAGGGTCTCCCGCCGGGCATGACACGGGCAAGAAGATTGCAAGCAAAGTATCGTAATGCCGTAGCATCTCCATCATTGGCATCAATGGTGGCGCAAAAAAACTGATTCATTGTATAGTAGAAAGGTTGAAGGGTGCTTGCATTACCGGCTTCCGCTAGAATTGGATTGTAGAAGAGGGTCGGTAGCTGATTTGGCTTCAATTGATTTTCCACATGAATTGGATTTCTCTTCTCATCCTCTGAGCCAAGTCCAAGAAGCCTAGAGAAGGTCATGTAATCTACGCCATACTTCACTCCCTCGGTTGTCCAAAAGAAAGCAATCTGCCTTGCATCATAAAATAGAGAGGAGTGAAATTAAGCAAGTATCTCCTCATTCCAATCGTACCTAAAACCCATGATGTCATAGAGTCCGAATTCCTTGCACTTAGCTATTGCTTGATTGAAGAATGGATCGTTGAGCTTCTTAAAGTATGCCCAATCCACATACTTGCAAGGGACAATTAGGTCTTGCCCTTGCGCATGACGATAGAAGAGTAGAAATCCTGATGCAACTGACATCAAAATCTCCTTTCCAAGTTTTCTGCCTTCTCATACTAGTACACGTCCTCCTTGTGTGCATTAGTGAGTGCCACGGTTTGCTTGAAGTAGTTTCTTCCTATGACGACTGCAAACTCGGGCAAAACTTGAGGACGAGTGAGCTTCGGGCACCTGTGATACTGGCGTTGATCTTCTTGATACTCGATTTGAAGACGTGGAGGTGTGCGAGGGCAAATTTCCCAAGCAATTCCCCATCTTGATGGATTTTCCTGGGAAGGAGGAGGCACAGCCATGCTTGGCATCATGTAAGGAGCCTAACGAGATGCACGAGATGGAGATTGGCTGCTGCTAGCGGGTTCCTTGCCGGGGCGACGGTTAGGTTGAAGCTCTCTTGGAGGAGGACTCGGAGGGGAGTCCTCTTCCACTTGATGTTGAGGATCATGGCGACATTTTTGCCGTCTCTGCCCAGTAGGAGCGTTTGCACGGTCTCTTCCCATTGCCTAGACATAGGATTGAGTGATTAGGATCAATCTAGAAACAATAGGGGGAAAATGTGCTGGCTGGAATTCTTGAAATCCGGAGAGACCGGGTATATGTCCGGATACTCCGGCCATACTGTCCGGAGTATCCGGACAAAGTATCCGGAGTCTCCGGGCATTGAGTTTTAAACCCTAGGTTCAAGAAATCGAAAGATTCTACCATGGGATTTGAGTGAAATTTGGGGTACAAGTTGCTAGACATGAGTGAAGATAAGGCCCTAAAGGATATCCAATTTCACCAACTACATTGAGAGATCGGGCGATTTGAAGTTTGAATACCTTAAAGGAGTTGAACACGTGGGAAACTTCAAATCCAATGCGTTCCCCGGAGTTTCCGGAGTGGAGAGTGCTCTTCCTTCAACAATTTGCAAGTTTTATGCGCTTGGATTGTGGAAATCGCCCCTTGGGCGAGAGGGAGGAAGAGGAGAGGAAGAGGGAGGCGGTGGGGGTGAAAAAGAAGAATGGAACATTTTAACCGACCCCCTCCACGGTATATATGGGATGGTTTTACCATCCGGAGTATCCGGACATATTTCCAGAGTATCCGGACATATCGAGTGACCGGAGTATCCGGCTCATCCCGAGCAGAATTTTTAGTGAAGGATAGGATTGAATTTTGATAGTGATATCTAGTGATGTGAGAGACTCACTTAGTTTAAGACTAGCCAACAATCAACAATGGAAATAACAGTCTCAAGTAAGTAAGAAAATATTCAAATTTTCTTTGAAAATTACTCTATAGCAAGCAAACATGTGCATGATCTCAAACTAAGTTACGAGAATCCAAAATATTTAGCTCACTCCTCAAGTTACAAAACCTTTGCTCATCAAGTGGTTTAGTGAAGATATCAGCTAGTTGTTTATCGGTGCTTACATGACTCAAAACGATATCTCATTTGGTCTCATGGTCTCTCAAGAAATGGTATCTTATATCAATGTGTTTGGTTCTTGAGTGGTTTACTGGGTTGTTAGCTAGCTTGATTGCACTCTCGTTGTCGCACAAGAGTGGAATCTTACTAAAGTTGCAACCAAAGTCGCTCAAAGTAAATCTCATCCAAAGTAGTTGCGCACAACAAGCACCTGCAGCAACATACTCGGCTTCGGCAGTGGATAAGGCAACAGAATTTTATTTCTTAGAACTCCAAGACACAAGGGACCGACCAAGGAATTGACAAGTCCCCGATGTACTCTTCCTATCTACTTTGCAACCGGCATAATCCGAATCGGAGTAGCCAAGTAGATTGAAAGTGGAGCCCTTGGGATACCACAAGCCAAGGTATGGAGTGTAAACCAAATATCTTAGAATTCTCTTAATAGCCATAAGATGATATTTCTTAGGATTAGCTTGAAACCTTACACACATGCACACACTAAGCATGATATCGGGCCTAGATGCGCAAAGGTAAAGAAGGGATCCAATCATGGAGCGATATACCTTTTGATCTACGGCCTTGCCATCTTCATTTAGATCGAGATGTCCATTAGTTGGCATGGGTGTCTTGATAGACTTGGCATTCTCCATGTTAAACTTCTTCAACATATTTTTAGTATACTTGGTTTGACAAATGAAAGTGCCTTCCTTGAGTTGTTTGATTTGAAATCCAAGGAAGAATGTTAATTCGCCCATCATGGACATCTCAAATCTCTTTGTCATGATCCTACTAAAGTCCTCGCACCAAGATTGATTAGTAGAACCAAAAATAATATCATCGACATATATTTGGCAAATAAAGATTTCTTTATCAACTTTACGAGTGAAAAGAGTAGGATCGGCTTTGCCTATCTCAAAGCCTTTTCTCAAGAGGAAATACTTAAGGCATTCATACCATACTCTAGGAGCTTGCTTAAGCCCATAGAGCGTCTTATGGAGCTTGTAGACGTGATTAGGAAACTTGGAATCTTCAAAGCCCGGTGGTTGCTCAACATATACCAATTTGGAAATTGGTCCATTAAGAAAAGCGCTCTTCACATCCATTTGGTATAGCTTAAAATCATGGTGAGTTGCAAAGGCAAGCAAGGTACGAATTGACTCAAGCCTAGCTACAGGTGCATAAGTCTCACCAAAATCCAAACCTTCGATTTGTGTGAAGCCTTGAGCAACCAACCTTGATTTGTTCCTTGTCACCACGCCATGTCCATCTTGTTTGTTACGAAAAACCTACTTTGTTCCAATAATATTTTGCTTGGATCTTTTTACTAAGGACCAGACTTCATTCCGTGTGAAGTTGTTCAATTCTTCTTGCATAGCCATCACCCAATCCGAATCATCCAGAGCTTCTTCTACCTTAAGCGGTTCCAAGGAAGAAACAAACGAGTAATGTTCACAAAAAGTTGCCAAACGAGAACGAGTAGTTACCCCTTTGCTTATGCTTCCAAGGATGTTATCTACGGGATGATCCTTTTGGATAATTTGATGGATTCTTGGATGAGAAACTTGAGCTTCATGTTGTATTGGCTCAACTTCATCTTCAGCCTGTGATTGATCTTGATGTGGAGTTGAGGGTTCAACTTCAGTAATCCGGATAGTCCGGTCCACGGTCCGGATATTCCGGACAATTGATCCGGAGTCTCCGGACGTATGACCGGAGTTTCCGGGTTGCGCTGTGGAGGTGGATGTAGATGACCCTCTCAATATCAACATATCATCATTATCATCGTCATCTTGATCTCCTCGTTTTTGAGGCTTTATTTCACCAGTGGCTAGCTTCTTAATCGCTTTGCTTGGCGATTCCTCCATTCCTACAACACCATTAACTTGCTCCCCTTGAGAGCCATTAGATTCATCAAATGTCACGTCACACGCAACTTCAACACAACTGGAGGTTTTGTTGAAGACACGATAGCCATGAGTATTTGAGGCATAACCAAGAAGAAAACCTTCATCAACTTTAGGTGCAAATTTAGAGTTCTTGGGCTTTTTGTTAAGAATGAAGCACTTGCTTCCAAAAACTATAAAGTATGACACGTTAGGCTTTTTTCCAAGTAGAAGCTCGTAGGCCGTCTTGTTCAAGATCTTGTGTAGGTAAAGACGATTAATAGCATGGCATGCTGTGTTGATTGCTTCCACCCAAAATTGATCTGAGACCTTGTATTCATGAAGCATTGTCCTTGCGGCTTCAATGAGAGTTCTATTTTTCCTTTCAACAATTCTATTTTGTTGTGGAGTATATGAAACAGAGAACTCATGACCAGTGCCCTCTTCATCTAAGAATTTTTCAATATTGATGTTCTTTAATTCAGTGCCATTATCACTTCTCACTTTCTTGATCTTGGTGTCGAATTCATTTTGAGCTCTCTTTACAAATTTCTTGAGTGTATCTTGCACTACACTTTTATCATGCAAAAAGAATACCCAAGTGAAACGAGAATAATCATCAACAATAATAAGACCATATTTATTGCCACCAATACTCATATAAGCCACCGGGCCGAATAAGTCCATGTGTAGTAGTTCCAATGGCTTGACGGTGGTGACAATGCTCTTTGATGGATGAGGAACACCAACTTGTTTTCCGGCTTGACAAGCACTACAAATACGATATTTCTCAAAAGAGACATTGGTTAGTCCTAGAATGTGACCCCATTTTAGGAGTTTGTTGAGGTTTCTCATCCCAACATGGGCTAGTCGGCGATGCCATAACCAACCCAAGCTAGACTTTGTCACCAAGCATGTATCAAGTTGAGCCTTTTCTTGTGAGAAATCTACTAGATAAAGCTTTCCCTTGTGTACACCCTTGAAGGCAACGGAGCCATCGCTTCTCCTAATGACGGTCACACCTTCGTTAGTAAATAAACAATTAAAGCCCGACGCACAAAGTTGTGATATGGACAACAAATTATACCCAAGTGATTCAACTAAGAGAACCCTTAAAAGAGAGAATTTTGAGTTTAGATCAATGTTACCGGTGCCAAGCACTTTTCCCTTTTGATTTCCGGCAAAGGTAATGTAATGATCACCATCGGATTCTTTCAAAGTTTCAAACATACTTTCTTCTCCAGTCATATGATTTGTACATCCGCTATCAATCATCCATATTGATCCACCGGAGAAGTATTCCTACAAAATAAGATTATTCCTTCCTTTTAGGTACCCAACAATATTTGGGTCCTTGAGTGTTAGTCAAAAGCACCTTGGGTACCCACACATAGCTTTTCATTTTAGTGTTCCATGAGCGGTGACCTACAAATATAGCAACCACTTTACCACGATGGTTCCTAGTTAAAACATAATCCGCATAAGAGGATATTTGAGAGAATGATTTTTGTGTCTTAGGTGCTTGGAACTTGTCTTGCTTTAATGACGATGCGACAATTTTGGCACCGTCATCACATGTTGTGCCTCTCTTGATAAACTTGATATGACTTGTCCCTTGTTTTTCACCAATTCCCTTATGGATGGGAGTAGTCATGTTCACTAGACCTCCTTTTGCTCCTAAGGCGGCCTTCTTGTTATTCTTGACATATGAGATGGTTTGAGATGCACCATCTTCATTCTTTTCAAGTCACTTACCTTTCTCAAATCCATATTTGCTCAAGTACTTTGATCCAAATCCCTTGGTATGCTTCTCAAACTCACCTACTCTTGGTGAGGAATTTGTCTTGAGTACTTGCTTCTGAGATGGTGCTTCTTTTTGCACTAATTGAGTGAGTCTAGTAATCTCTTTCTTCATGGCTTGCATTTCGGCATGGTTAGTAGCACAAGTTTGAATATCAATATTAAAGCATCGTGCACAACCGTTACTAGTTGAGGGACTAGATGACTTTGATGACTTACAAGTGTTAGAGGAGTTTTCCAAGAGAGTATTAACTTTAACTTCAACTGGGTGTGAATGGCTTGCAAGCTTGTTAAGCTTTCTTGAAGTTTCTCATTATCTCTCTTTAAGTTAGCATGAGTGTCTTCAACTAAAAGAGTTCTTTAGTTAAGTCATTCACTTTCCTCTTTTTACTAGTAAATGACTCTTCTACCTCAAGAAGTATGCTATCCTTAGCTTTTAGAGACTCCTCAAGTCTCTTGTTTTCCTTCCTTTCATTGGTAAGGTGCTTTTCAAGAGCTTCGGATTTTTCTCTCTCAAGACTAAATAATTCTTCTTGTGATTCAAGAGTCTCATCTAGGTCATCTAGTTTTATTATTCTAGTTGCCATACTCTTGTCATATTGTTTAATGAGACTAGCAATTTCATCTTCCTTATCTATTTCATCATCCGATGAGTTTGAGGATGTTACCTTTGAGTTCTTTACCATCAAGCACATGATTGGACCTTGATCCTCATCATCGGTGAGATCTTCAAACAGACTTTGTTGATGCAAAAATGAGGTCTTGAATGCCATAGTTGCAACATCTTCATTATCAGAGTTGCTCTCTTCATTTGAATCCCATTCTTGACCAAGATGAGCTTCACCGGCACATGTTTTTTATCTTGGCTTGTCCCTCTTGGATGAGCTCTCCTTGGTGTCCTTGTTCTTCTTCTTTTCTTCTGGACAATCCGCAATGAAATGCTCAATTTTCTTGCAACCGAAACAAGGCTTGCTTTATCTTCTTCTTGATTTATAATTATTCTTGCCAAGGTTTCAGAAGTTGCTTTTCCTTAGAACCCTTCTAAAGTTCTTGATGAAGAAAGCCATTTGTTCATCATCAAGCTCATTATCTTCATTATTACTAGAGTCATCATCCTTTAAGGATTGAGTAGCCCTTTCCTTGCCTTTCAACTTAGCTTGAAGAGCCAACCCATTGTTCTTTGCAGCTTGCTCTTGTAGGTCGACCAAATCTTAATTTATCTTGACCCTCTTTAATTGATCATTATGAGCTTCAATTCTCCCAAGAACATTCTCGGCGGTGAAGTGTTTGAAGCCTCTTTCAGCTCTTATCAAGCTAGGTAATGTGACATCTCTAGCCATGTAGACGGTTAGGAGCTTGTCCACTATCTCACGTTCACCCCATTTATCTTCACCAAGTGACTTGATTTGATTTGTGATCTTCTTTATTCGATTGTACATTTCTTTGATGGTTTCATCTTTCTTCATGGAGAAAAGACTTAGTTCATCTTCTAATATTTTGATTCTTGACTCGCGAACTTTTCTTGAACCTTGTTGATTCACTTGGAGTGTATACCAAGCATCCTTGGCGGTGAGAGCATCTTCAATCTTTTCAAACTCTTCGGCACTTACGGAGGAGTGGAGGATATTCAAGGCTTGGTAGTTGCGTTGTAAAATATAAGCTTGAAGCGGTGTAGGAGTTCCATCATCATCCGGAATGTCACAACCAACTTCCACAATCTTCCAAAGATCCTTATGAATGGCACTCAAGTATCCAAACATTTTTGTCTTGCATTGATTATAGCCTGTGCCATCAAAGTGAGGTGGCTTTTCCATATATATTGAGGCATTGTGTTCACTTAGGATTTGAAAGGTGTAGTCATAACCCACTCGGTGATAGTTGACTCTTTTCTTCACTTTTGATGAGCTTGAGGATCTTCTCTTGTAATCGGTATCCGAGTCATCACTTGACTCGATTATAATTTTGGTGCTGGATTTTTCTTTCTTTCTTTGCAGTTTCTTCTTCTTCTTTCATGCCTTCCATTCTTGGAATGACATCTCATCATCGGTTGTTTCCAACTCTTCTTCTTCTTCTTCTTCTTCTTCTTCGTGTTGCCTATTCTTTCTCTTGTCCTCAGTTTTTTCAAACGACTTCTCCTTCTCAACTTCAACGATTGGATCAACTGGAGTCTTGGATGAAGTGTCACTTGATATCTTTATTCTCCAAGAAGTTAAGCTTCAAAGATGGAGAACCTTGCTCTGATACCAATTGAAAGGATCTCAAGATACCTAGAGGGGGGATGAATAGGCTAATCTGCAACTTAAAACACTTTATACACTATCAGTAACACAGGTGTCCGGATACTCCGGATATATATCCGGATACTCCGGGTCTTGTATCCGGAGTTTTCGAAAATACTGTCCAGAGAGTCCGGGTATGAAATAATGTGTGCACTAACAAGATATTGATGCTGCAATTTAGATCGAGTAAATTTGGGCAAGCAAGAAGTACCTTAAAAGTATTTCTAACCAGTTTTCTTGCTCTTGAGACTAATGTAAATGTAGATCGACCTCAAACCCTATAAAGTTAGTCTCACAAGCAAATATCTAATAAAACTAGTAAGGGGAACAAAATAGAGACAGAATTTGTTTCCCAAAGTTCACTCCCAAAGGAGTTATGTCTCCGTTGAGGAAGGATTCAAGAGACGGTGCTCAAGAACTCCTATACTCCTCTTCCAAGGGTTAGACCAACGCTCAAACCCGAGAATACTTACTATAAGTTCCTCCGCGAGGAATGAAGATTACAAAATTCTTGTGGTGCTCACAACTTGCTTGAACACTCACAAGCGACGCCTAGCCGTTTAGGAGCTTGAAGCTCCAAGAGTAATAAACTTGAATCCACCGGCTAAGAGTTTTTGTGCTCAAGAGATGGAGTGGAAGATTTCTAGCATGAATCTTTGCTCTTGCAACTATCTCATTTGAATCCCCTAAGAAAATTACTTAAGAATGGAAGAGGGGAAGTGAGAGAGCTCTCTTTTGCTTGCTGGCTTGTTCTGTTTCGAAATAGGCAAGAGAAAGGTAAATGAAGGGGTATGGGGGTTATTTATACCCCCTCTCACAGAAACTAGCCGTTGGGAGAAGGATACCCGGATACTCCGGGTATATGTCCGGATACTCCGGACATAGGGGTCCGGACATTCCGGTCCCAGAAAAACTTCAGATGAGTAACAGTTACCCAGATACTCCGGGCTACTGTCCGGATACTCTGGATCACAGTATCCGGATATTCCGGACATTGTACTGGACATTGCGGATAAACAAGGATTTTCTCAAGAAGGCTATTTTTAGTGGTAGGTTTGATTCTCATGGCTTTTGTAGGTTCTCTTGAACACAACTACCACATCAAAACCTGTGGATCAAAGTCCCACTTGATAGTACGGCGTTCCTATACTCAATTTTAAAATAAAATCTAGTTCTTCAAGTAAATTTGAAACATGGCTTTTCATTTCCCTTTTTGAGAGGTCATGTTCTTGTAATACGCTTTGCTTCATCATTCTTAACCCCTGCACACATGCTCGATAATATGATTAGATATACATGTGCTTTGTCATCTTCCACCAAAACCCACTAAGGGGCCTAGATATCTTTCACCCCGGCTATCAGGCGAGGGGCGCGCATGCACATCTTGTTAAGGCTGGTGCATTTAATTCCGCCCTGCGCCTTCCCCAGATCGCCTTGGGCCTGTGTCCGGTTCCGGGGCTGGCCTGGTCCCCCGATCTCTTCCGTCGTGTCATGGGTTGGGAGGCCGCCACGTGTCCTGACCCGGCTTGTTGCTGGGCCGCTGGGATCTGCCTCGCCATCTGGCCCGTCCTGGCTATGCGCTTACCTGACTGGACTAGGTCGTCTGGTTGAGATGGGCTGACCCGCGTTTAGGTCTCTTAGAGCATCTCCAGCAATAGTCCCTACTCAAGGCCCCTACTTTCTTGAGTAGGAGTTGTCCCAACTTTCTTGGGTTTTGAATTTTGCTCTCAACTCCAACAATAAATCCTACTTTCATGATAATAGTAGGGCCCACCTATCATAGGCTATATCCTTTTCTCCTTTTATTTTCTTCGTTTTTATTTCTCTTGTCTGCTTCCTCTCTTTTCTTTCTCTCCCGCATCGCTGCTTCTGGCAATGGAATTGGAGGGGAGAAGGATGGCCCGAGCTCCCCACCATGCTAGAGCTCAGGGCGGCGGCGGACAGTGGGAGCCTGAGCTCTAGCTCCCGCATGACGACCCGCGACAGCGCGAGGAGCAGGGGCGGCATTGCCTGCTGTAGCGGCGTGGAGGAGCAGGGGCGGCGCTGCCCGCGGTGGCAGCACGGAGGAGCAGGGGCAGCGCTGCTGGCCCGGCCTGCGGCGGCGGCGCTGCTGGCCACGACCCGCTCCTTCTCCCTCACCCCGGCTCTGCATCTATCACAAAAGATCGAGAGGAAAACGGCGAGCTTGCTGCCGAGTCGCCCGACGAGCTTGCGGCCCGAGCTCGAACCAGGGGGCGGCGGACCCCGGGTTCGGCATGATGGATCTTGAGCTAGAGGCCATGATGGCAGAGCTCGAGGCCACGACGGTTCCAGGCGGCGAGAAACACGAGCTCCCCCCGGTGGCTACGAAATCGGCTCGGCAGCACTGGTCCAGTGGTGGATTCGGCTCAGCGGCGTTGGTCCGGTGGCGGCGGATTTCGGGGTGGCGCTCGGGGCTGCGGTATGGCCGAGCAGGGGCCTCCCGAGGGACCCATGGTAGATGGGGCTGGGAAGGGGGATTTGGGTGCCTCCCTACTCTAGGGACCCGAGTAGGGACCCTGCTGGA
This sequence comes from Panicum hallii, assembly GCF_002211085.1. Lineage (NCBI taxonomy): Eukaryota > Viridiplantae > Streptophyta > Magnoliopsida > Poales > Poaceae > Panicum > Panicum hallii. The sequence continues at coordinate 8,852,985 of NC_038042.1, forward strand.
GTGGTCCCCCTAGCCCCTACTCAAAAAGTAGGAGCTGGAGTAGGAGCCTTGCTGGATATGATCTTAGCACCGTGTTTAGGGATATCCGTGGTACTTAACCCCGTTAATATCGTCAAACATGAAGCAGTGGCCACCAATCCTCATGTTGAGAAACCCATCGGGCAACACGGTCATCACCGCATGACGGATTCCTGGCGAAGTAATGGTTTGTATCACGGAACAAAAGCAACACTGCTGGGCCGAGGGACAGAGAGAGGGAGTGGGTGACTGCGGAGGGGCGGGAGGATATGTGCGTAGGCTGAATCCAGTATCCATCTAATCCCATCGGGAGCCGAGATCAATTTCTCACCATGATCGACCAATGTAACCAAACTGGCCTGCCCGCCTCCTCTACTGGGCTCACCACCTACTACGAACCCTTCTCTAGAAAGTCGCAATAAACAGTTCCTCCTAGAATCCCTAAATCCTAATCCGCTTAGCCTTCCTTCGCCAGCGTTAATTGAACATCGATTGATATTTTTCATATTTTCGGGAGAAATCAGACCTATGAGGTGTGAAAAGGCGTTTTTTTTTCTCACAAAGCACGCACCCTCACCCATATGAAGATAGGTATGCAAACCCTGCCCCTATGAGGATCTTCGAAGACTGAGCCGGCAAATTCTCAAGATTGATCAAGTCACCATAGGCGCCTCGTTGTCGATGGAAACATCGTCTACCACTGGAAGCACAACGCCGTTAAATTGTAGAAAATTCGCTCCAACAGTGAGTCGAACCTAGAACCTGAGGTGCTACCGAGACTCTTGTAACTACTAGGCTACAGATCCTTCCACGTACCGTCTAATTTCAACTATGAACAATTGGCTTAGCTATGGTAATAAATAGTGTACGTAGTGGCGGTAAGCTATGGTAATAATAGTATATGTAGTGGCGGTAATAGTTAGTAGGGGAATAAAGGTTAACATTATAAAATACTCTCTCCATTTTAAATTATAGATCGTTTTGACTGTTTCAAATTAATAACTTTTACTACGTATCTACATGTACACTATGTCTAAATATATAGTAAATAATACATAGTAAATAGTACTATATATATGTAGAAAAGTTACAGTGACATGAGTAGCCCATTGTAATTTAGCAGACGCTATAACACTTTTTGGGCCACTATAGCTCTTGTAAGGCCAATATAGTTGCCGGTATTTGGTTGCCAGCAGTAGCGTTTTATTACTGGCACGATACCTCATTCAAGTCTTTTTTAATTTAATTTCTAAACTTTTGCTACTTATTGCACACACAAGTTATGATTCTAAAATCTAGATTATAATTGACTAAGCTACTTTAAGTGATTTTTTTTAGTGGTGGTGGTGTGGCCGGGGGGGGGGGGAGGGGGGGTGGTGGCGGGCGGATCATGATATATGGACGTGTACTCATATTTTTTGAAAAAAATTAGTAACTTAGGACACGCGATATTGCCCTGTCAACTGTCATGCCAACCCGTTATTGACTTGCTACCCGCTATTTATCAACTTGCACGTAGTGTTTTCTAGTATAGCTAACGACAAGTCGAGAACAAAGCTGCTACGACAGACACGTATGGGACATACATATTTAAAATCAAGGACAATAAATGGTACACCCTCCGGTCCAAACTGTAGATCGTTTTAACAAATCAAAATACATAAATTATAAATTTTACGTAGATACAATGTATATCTGGATCGTTTCGACAAATCAAAATACATAAATTACACAATATATATCCAGATGCATAATAAAATTTATAAATCTAAATTTACCAAAACGACCTACAATACCAGAATACATCAAACATAGTTATATTTATACACATCAGATTAGATACTAGCTCGTAGAACATGTGAGATTAAACAAACAGAAAATATGCCCACGTGTACTCGCACACCAAATCAAACCACCATCCACATCAGACCACTATTTTCTACAGATTTTCATCACACAATCCATAGACAAGACAGATATGTACCACCCAGAACCAAAGACAAGTCGCGTGTCGTCCGCCAGGTCCACTGATTTGAGCTTCGTTCTAGTTTTGCTTCTTGTCTTTCGGTGGAGCTCTAGGAATCTTGCTCAGGACCTTGGCGTCCAGGACCTTGTACTGCTTGCAGAGCTCCGCGTGTGCCTTCGCAGCGAAATCGTCCACCTGGTCCTGGTACTTGTGGTACAGTATCGGCACCGTGTGGAGGATCAAGACCACTGTTGGGCAAGTTGATGTTTAGCTAAACAAGAGTGGGAGCTCAGAATTACTAGAGCAGAGTTTTCAGAGCTTAAAGACCCATTACCAATGTACATCAGTCTCAGGAGTTCACAGAGCTCTCCAACTTCCGAGAGAATCCAGAGGGCGATGATCACCTGGAACATTAGAACGATGATTCGGTTAGAATAAACTTGTAAGCTGTCAGCAAAAAGAACACCGAAAAATGGTTCTTTGAGATTTACTCCTAGGAACTTCATCAGGTCATGGCCCAGAGAAATCTCCCGAAGCAAGCCAAGCGCTTTGTTGATGTCTGCACGCAGCCTAAGGGCAACGTTCACAGCAAGATCTTCAGATATCTGCACTTCAGGAATATCAGGAGGACTCCTGAAAGAGGAATGCTGGATGGTTAGCAAGCTTGGCCAGCATCAAACGCATGTAAAGCTGGGTATTTTTCCTGCTCACTTATTGATGAAGACAGTTGCATTGGACCAGAGGAACAAGATCGTCAGAGCAACAATCAGCACATGAGATACCAGAGTCAGGAGATGGTATTCGACAACTTCGAACAGAACCCAAAGGATAGTTGCACCACCAACTACTGCAGCAGAGGTCTTCTTGTCTTTCCACAACAGTACATCAGCAGCTGAACAGAGGAATACAGATGAGAACACAGTTAAAACAACATGATCCATGTTTACATTGCCAATTAATACTGATGGGTTACGTTCCAAAGAAAGGAATGTTATTTCCAACATGGCACATCATATTCTTATCTCTCACTTTTTATTTTATTTTATTTTACAACAGGACCTGGTATCTTTTGTCCCTCCGTGTCACTCTTCCCTATTCTAATGCAAACTAACAAGAAACCCTTTAAATTCTTCAATGTTCACCCAAAGCTTCTATACTGCTACCTGGGACCTCAAGCATGTTCAGACATTAAAAATTTTAGATGACAAATAGACTAATCATTTAATCCTTCAACTGGAGCAATAATGAAATTAGAAACAAAATTGTGGACTTGAAGCATGGTCAAATATTAGAAATACAGCAGCAATTCATTGAGAAGTTCAAACTTTAGTAACACTTTCAAGCATGAATTGTCTGAATTTGCTTCGTAACAGAGAAGAAAACAAGTCCCAACCTGACACTTTCTTACATTGCTGTTAAAATTAAAAATTGCAATCAGATATTAACAAGAGGATGTATCATAAGGGAACTGATTCATTTTCCCAAGTCTGGAGGATTTGGAATCAGTGATGAGGACGACTTAAGATAAATTTTTTCCCCGGAAGCAAAGGACTAAATATAGGTATAGAAGTAGAACCCGCGAATTCCCAAGTGGAAAAATGATACTGCGGTGAAAAATTCCGCGTCCACTCACCTACTAGAGCTTTAGAGGGGGGATACAGTATCTAATTGGTAAACTAGTGACCCACAAAACTGCCCAACTTAAGCATGATCATGCATGAGAGAACCCCGTCCATCAATGCATTTATCCCAAATCCCGTGAGCAGAAAGGGAGTACTATCACAAATCGAGTTGATCATCATGACTAGTTCCGTGTCAACTATATGATCACGGACACCAGTCGTAAAAACCAAATCAAATAAATTGAATTGAAATTACCACCAAGGTATTAAATGGCATGCGAACCTCGCATGGCACTTGCGCCTCTGAACAAGAACAAAGGCATGAAGGTCAGAAAGAAACCAACTACTGGGCGTGTCCCAGCTAACAGCAACTCAGGTTTACAGTAACTACAAATTTGCACCAACATACTAACTGAAGAGTAACTGCAGCTAATTAGCCCTACCAACTACTCAAGAAATCGATCGGATAGTATCCGCCTCAAGAACCCTACACGAATTGAGCTGTAGTGAACGCAAGGGACGAAGGATTCGAGTTCGAGAGAGCAAGTAATCAACTAGGCAAAACTGAATTGCACGAGCAAACGAGAGCGAAGAAGAGGGGAAAGCTCCGTACTTTTACCGCCACCGAGAGCCCTGTGCACGGACTTGTCCTCCCCGAGGAGCCAGAACCCCCGGGGCCTCGCTGCCGGCGACGCAGCCTCCTCCGTGACGTCGTCGCGCGGCGAGGCCGGCGGCGGCACCGCGGCGGCGGGCGCCTCCTCCGCGGGTCCAGCCATGGCCGAGCAAGAAACCAAACCTCTCGACCGGGAGGCAGCCAGGCAGGATCGATGGGGGCCGCGGGCGGACGGCAGGAGCAGAGAAGTTCCCCTTCCAGCCTTGGTGTGCTGGCCTTTTTTTTTTTTTGAACAACTGTGTGCTGGCCTTTTCTATGGTCTCTCTCCGTTTCTTCCTTGCTAAGCTTTGGACCGGTGGGTGGATGTTTTCCGCGACAGGAACAGGGTAGGAAGAGAAAGCGAAGGCGAGCGGGGTTTCTGCGAGGGCACGTCACGGTGTGGTTTCTGAATTTCTCCGACGGGAGAACTCTTCAGGATTCTTGGCATGAAATCGAACCATTTGTGTGCTGAATTGGATGCGGTGAGAGAATCCGGGTGGATACCCCGTAGTATCAAGGACGATGCAATTCTTGTTCAGTATCCAGATGTCCTCTCGCGACAGGGCCTACGCATCCCGGGCCGGTGAGTCATCTATCGTCCATCGGTCAGGTGGTGGCAGGGCAGGTGACGACGATCGGAAGCGGGAGATGAAGCGTCAGCGAGCACATCACAGAGCTGGGATACGGTGCGTGAACAGGTGAATTGGGTGGGGGCACGTCATCAATTATCATGGCGCCTTTTCCTTTCGGTAGCCCGTGCACGCGTCACGGCTTTATATTACACCGTAGCTTGCTAGCCAGTGGACGCGTACGCTACGTTCGTCACACGAGACAGGGACGACGAGCACGTGGACGAACTCTGCTCAGTCAGCTTACTGCCAGCCAGACCCTTTCATCTTAGGACACACGTAGAGGCTCCAAGAAGCTTTTTTTTCCCGAAAAGGTTCCAAGAAGCTAATCACGATTTGTCCATACCAAAACCGGGACCATGCATGCGCAGGCCAAAATCACGACAAACGGAGGCCGAAATTTTCTGGGAATGAACAAATTTTGGTTTGCCTCTCATTAACTCACAAATCAAGCATGCCCCAAAGGTTCCAAGAACTAATCACGTGCATCAGGCTTCTTGCAATAGATATGTGATCTTAGATTCGGACTTAGGAAGGGAATTCTAATGGAGAGCGAGTGAACTCTCCTTTTCTCATAAATAGGTTCTCTTTTATATCTGGTGAATTGAAGCTACAGATTATTGGCTCTCTATATACTCCATCCAAACTTCTAGAAATTCTAAGAGCAAGGCAATAAGCTTGACTTATAGAGAAGCCGTGTCATCTGAGCTCAAGGCATAATGACTAATAGTACAATAAACTTATCTCGTCACACAATCCAATATTAATTTTTTAATTTGAATAGGACTCACCTCATCTCTATCACTCCCTTCTACCCGTAAGGGCAGCTTCAGTGTGTGTTATTTGAGGGTGCTAAGGAAATCCTTTTTACTAGCACCCTGACTGACTAAATAGTGGAGGGGAAAGGTACCAGCGTTAAAAGCTTGGTATAGATGCCTATTTTGCACCCGGTTCTAATATTAAACTACTATTCTTCAGCAGTGAATAATGCATTTATTACATGACCATTGGGAGTGGATGTAGCTGTTGCTGCTGCTGCTTCTAGAAATAGCGGCCCGCATCTCACATTTGACCCATCCACCTGAAACACAAGAAAAATTACAAGGAAAAAACTACCATGGATCATACGCTTGGCTTCAATCCTTCAAACTCCTTGCCTCCATAGCAGCCAAACACAAGCAATCAATCCACCCCAAGGAACCCACCGTATCACAACTTGCCACCAGCTTTCCACCTCAATTCAACCAACAATTCCAGTTCTAATTCCCTCCAAATTTCAACCCTTTTAACCCTTATGGCATCCATGTCAGACCTGAGCCCATGGGACTGTGCATATAGCGTACATTTCATAAGATAAGAGATGGGATATAGCCCACACCCTACATTTGCTGTAACTACTCATAGCGTAGTAAAACTACTCATACAGTAGTAAAACTAGTCGGAGACGATAGGAAACTAACCGAAAAGTACTCGGGTAGGACTCCTGAGCTTGTATCCGACTAGAACTTCCATGTAATCCTGTCCCCCAGACTATATAAGTGCGGACAGGAACCCCCTCCAAATAGGAGATCATCCGATCACCACCTAAGGCAATACAAACCACACAGGACGTAGAGTATTACGCTCTCAATGGCCCGAACCTGTCTAAACTTTGTGATCCTTGCACCTTCGAGTTCCTGATCTCGGCGACACCCTACCTACAAACTCACCACCTCGGGGGTATCCCTCGGTGGGTGTGGCGGTAAAACATCGACAGGTAGCGCGCCAGGTAGGGGTGTTCATCGAGCATCCACCGGAGAACTCGATGGCATCTCTCAGCTTCACCAGCACCGTGCTCGATGAGGGCACAACTTTCATCTTTGGCTCCTGGATCTGCGTCGCCAACGGCTTGGGTAGCTTCAACAACCACCTAGTCGACTCTAGGAAGCCGGAGGCCTCTGCAGCAACTCGAAGCGCCAGCCTCGACAAGTTCATCGACAACCCCAACGAGTTGCTTCTCCCCGATCTAGCTAGGCAGATAGAGAGGATCTCCATTTTCGACGCGACACCAACTCGCGCTGCACCAAGACTACTCGGATCGGATTTAAACTGATCTGAGGAGACTACGCAAACCAAGTCCATCTCCGACTTCGAGGAGGACTTGGATCGTCTTCTCAAGATTCGAGACGAGGGAGCCACCGCTTGTCGGGGGGCCCCGTTTTCGACAATTACTCAGACTCAAACGAAGAGTACCCGTTAACTACAAGTTGGAGCCGAGGAGTACTCAACGATGAGGGAGCCACCGCTCGTCAGGAGGACCCAGTTCTCGACAACCACTCACAATCCAATGATTACCCCGAATTGTTTTCGGATAATCATCTAGGTTTAACCATAACATCTATGCCACAAGGCCATTTCATATACTGGAAGGGTCTAGAGCCCTCTGAGTTACTCGAAAATGACTCCCGCCTTGTGGTAGAACCCACCCTTCGGCATATCAACCCCAGGGAGCCGGAAGGTTTCGACTACTCCGCTCAACTTCATCTCGCATCACGACATTGACGTGTTGCAGTGATGACCTCGACTACTCGACTCGTGCCGCAGTTACGACTGCTTCGACAAATCGACTACGCTAACGACAACTTCAACAACTCATCTCGACTAGAAACTAGTCGAGAACGAGTCTCAAACTACTTGGCGACTAGCTCCGCACGGTCAACAACTAGTCAAAATCAGCCCCGACTAGTCGGCTTCGTCGACAAATTGACCACGGATCAAAGCTATGCTTCGCCACCTACTTTTTGCACAACGCACGCTCTCTCCATCGGCAACCCCGAAACCCCCAAACCATGTCCAGATTGGTTTGAGGTGGTTCAACCCAAGACCCTCTCTGCATTGGAAGAGGAGTTGGATCATCTACTACCACTCGGAGAAGGAGAAGCCACCGCGCGTCGGGGGGCTATTGTTTACGACAACCACTCGGATTCAGCTCCTCATATGACACGGGGTCTGGTAAGGGGATCAGATTGGTCGGGCAGGTTTGGGCATCATAAGGGCATCAAACCTTCCAGGTTTCTCAAATCAAGTCCACCACGATCCATTACTACACCCGGTGAACTCCCGTTTCAAGAAGGCAGACCCCTCCTCCCTTCCGACGATGAAGACGAGGGCCAGGTGGTGCAGAGTGCCAAACGCTTCGCGCCCAATCGAGAAGTGTTCATGATTCACGCCGACAAGGACTATGAGGGCCTAGAGCGGGTCCAGCTAGACAACTATGATGACTACCTCGTTGATCCACTCGAGGAAGATGTGGACGTAACAATGGATAGTGAATCCCCACACAACATCAAGGTAGAAGATGCAGACGATATCCAGAAGGAACGTCGTACGCTCATCAATGCAAAGCGCACCAAACGCAGGCACCGCGTGGTCGAGATGAACCAGCAGGGGAGCGGCAATCTCCACGACTCCTCCACAGTGACCTTCGCGCCATCATCAACGCTGGCCGGGACGCCCGCAATGTCATCATTACTAGGCAGCAGGAGCGCGAAGAAATGGAAGCCTACAGCCCCACCCACTATCAACTCCCTCTCAACTATCTAGAGACAACTCGGAAGCGCAAGCCAGAAGCTGGGGAACAATCCACCCGTACAAGGAAGACTCTCAGTTCGAAGGAACTATTCCAAGAAGCCCTCCACGGGCAATGCCTGTGGCACCTGAAGAGCAAGCATTCTGTGTTTGAATGTCAAACCTTTCGGAGGGCCCTAGGAGCTCCGCCACAACTCCGACGAAAGGCGACGGAACTACCCAAATAATAATTTATATATAAATTAAGCACCTGATTCAAGAAGGTTTTCTGAGGGTCTTTTAGATGTTTCGTTTGTTTAAACTATTGTTTTGGGATTATATCTCGAAACAAGGGGTTCCATACACCTAACAGCACCCCTTTTTACGACTTAGTCAGGGTCGCTATTTATTTTTAATATTCAGGTTAATCATGACTCCCTCGCCTAACTCAGGGAACCTTGTCACAGCCGAACCATGCGACCACCAAAAGTGGTCGCCCCGTTTGGCAATGACTAGTGGAACCCGTTAATTAGCCAATTAAAGCACCTACATGCTTATATATCAAACACTCCTAGTAACGCTCGATTTACTAGTCCACGACTAGTTTTCTCTGTTACTGAAGGGGGCCTTGCTTCCAAACTACCAATAACGCTCAGATTACTAGTTTCCGACTAGTTTTTTATGTTACTGAAGGGGCCTTGACCCCCAAACTTCCAATAACACTCTGTTTACTAGTTTTCGACTAGTATTACGCATGATTTACGGAAAGGGCCTTGCTCCCGCACAACCTTAACAACGGTCTCGCCGGAAGTCAATTTTTCCGACCAAAAGCAGCCTGAAGCACTCGTACCACCCGCATGGATGTCAACCGTGCAACCGAAAACTTGATCCACAACCTGGAACCCCTCGAACCGAATCTGCCTCGGTCCGATGCCCTGTACCACAAGTTCTTCTCTTAGTCGCAGGAGGATTTGGATCGTCTACCACAAGTCGGAGAAGGATTTGGATTGTCTACCACAAGTTAGAGGAGGATTTAGATCATCTACTACAAGTCGGAGGAGGACCAGCCACCGTCCATCGAAGGACTCCCGTCTCCACTGACTATTCGGACTTCATCAATGATGCAAAACCCTTATCAAACGGCCACCAGGTCCCGAGGGTGCCTCCAACTTGGTCGGGCAAGCCCGGGTATCGGAAGGGCACGAAGTCCTCCAAGCTACCCGGCTCAGCCCACCTTTTTGCGTCTCCAAGTTAGTCGGGCGGGCTCGGGTATCGGGAGGGCACAGAGTCCTCCAAGCTACCTGACTCTGCCCACCTTTCTGCGTCTCCAAGTTGGTCGGGCGGGTCCGGGCATCGGAAGGGCACAGAGTCCTCCAAGCTACCCGGCTTAGCCCACCTCTCTGTGCTTTCAACTTGGTTGGGCGGGCTCGGGCATTGGAAGGGCATGGAGTCCTCCAAGCTACCCAGCTCAGCCCACCTTTTTGCATCTCCAATTTGGTCAGGTGTGCCAGGGCATCGGAAGGGCACGGAGTCCTCAAAGCTACCCGGCTCGGCCCACTTTTCTGTGCTTTCAACTTGGTTGGCGGGCTCGGGCATCGGATGGCACGGAGTCCTCCAAGCTACCTGACCTTAGCCCACTTTTCTGCGTCATCAACCCCGACAACCTGTCAGGCCTAGAACCATTCGAGGGAGGCAGGATCCTCGACTCCTCTACGACTACTTCACCCTTGCGAGGGCACTCGGCGACCTGCCAACAACTACTTCGATGACAAAACTAGCCGGGGGTGGGACTCACTCCACCAGTGACTAGTTGTGATTGATTCCGACTAGTCAGGTTTCATCAACAAACCATCGCAGCTTCATCAATGAACAATACAGCTTCGTCGTCAATCACCATGAATCAAGATCTACAACTATCCATGCTCGTTGGGTTTCTACACTCGAGGGCTGAGCGCAACAAGGTGGCTACCCACATGAAGACTGAGACCCGATTCAAGGAGGTTTTATGTAGATCTTTAGGGGACTTATTTAACCATTGTCTTGAGTTTTATCTTGACACAAGGGGTTTTTTCCTAAAGAATTCATTCAACCACTCAGTCAGAGAATCAAGGAGTTTGCACAAAATAGGGCTTGTTCATTCATCCATATTTCAGCGTCGTATGAACTGTTTTGGCCCGCCCAAGGAGTTCCTTCGGGCTAGCCGAGTCATCTTTGCATGATGACTACTTTCGTAACAACGCATGTGCAGGATTGCGTTGTTGTCGGTGTTTAACCAGCTGCCCACCGAGGGATAGGCCCAAGGTGGTAAGTTTTAGGTGAGGAGACACCGAGATCAGGAACTCGAAGGTGCAAGGAACATAAAACTTAGACAGGTTCAGGCTGCGAGGTGCGTAATACCCTGCGTCCTGTGTGGTGGTTTGTATTGCCTTGGGTGTAGAATGATCTGGAGATCTCTTATTTTGAGGGGGTCCCTGCCCTCCCTTATATATCCGGGAGGTCAGGGTTACAAGAATTCTAGTCCAATACTAGATAAGGAATCATAACCGAATACAACTCGAGTTCCTTCTGTACCGACTAGCTTTATCTCCTATTCATACGAGATAAATGAGGTAAACAAGAGATAAGACGGGCTTTATCTCTTAACCCTGTTTAAACTACGTTATGTACACAGCCCCGTAGCCCCGGGTCTGACAAGCCCCCGAGCTCTTCGTAGCTGATTACTGCAGGCTTGTCGAGTACTTTCGAAGTAGTCTTCAGCTTCTCCTGAAGCTCCGTCTTGAAGTTCTTCTTCGAGTACTTATTTGGCTGCATCGAAGCTATGAGGTGCTCATGCCCCGAATTATTTCTTTGATATAGTGTGCGATTGAAAAATCGCACTCCATATGGAGTAGCCCCCGAGCCTTAGGTTGAATCAGAGAATCAGGCTAAGGGTCGCATTAGTCTTGAATCTTCCTTACTTACTTTTCGAATAAATTCGAAAACTAAGTAGTAGATGCCACGTACCCCGCAGCCCCCGAGCCTTGAACCCAAATCTCCCAAGTTTGGGAAAAAGGATCCAAGAATCGAGGCATTGGTGTTACTCTAAAATCCTGAGAAAAACTCTTCACCTTCTCCATAGTGAAATGGCTTCCCGCTGGTTTATTTAACCGCGCGGTGACTTAGGATTTCTTCTATACTCTCAGTCTTCATATGAGTCGTCTTTGAGTAGTTTTGCGGCATCCAGCTCCCGAGCTTACGAGCCAGGAGAGCCGAAGGAGCCATGTCGAGTAGTGTGCATCGCCCAGCCCCCGTGCCTGGGAACTAGCGGAACTATGATGGCACGCCGTGCTACCTGGAGGGTTGTTGCCGAAGCTTGATCTAAAAAAAGACAATGCATATATTATGTAGCATAATACGAATATACCGAGTAGTACTCAGTAATAATGTGAAAACACCAAAATTTATTGGGTGTAAAAATTGCTGTGTCGAGCTCTTTTTTAGGCCATTTAAATCTCCCGAGCAGTCCACCTGTTACGTTTAAGGACCTGGTCCTATTTTAGCCGTTGCTCATAGCGTGTATGAGATCTTTGTCTCGTATACGCGTAGAGGTGTTAGGCGTGACAAAAGAGCCGAGGTTTCACGGATTAAGGTATGTGCTACTCAAGTAGATTAGCAACCGTTAAGAGGAGACAACGAGCAGAAAGTAGTCGTCATGCGACAAAGAGGATGCGCAGTGCGCAAAAGTAGTCGACGAAGTATAGCTCTGGAGGGTTTCAATGCCCGTCGAGAGACGTACATAGACAGGTAGTCGATCATGGTGTAGCCCCCAAGGGTTTCATACCCGTCGAGAGGCATACCCAAAAAGGTAGCCGATCATAGTGTAGCCCCCGAGGGTTTCATGCCCGTCGAGAGGCGTACCTAGAAAGGTAGCCGATTCTGTAAAGAACAAGTCGGAAAAGATATAAGTCACTTAGCTTGATTCGTGGACGAATGTCGATGAAGCCGTGGTGTGATGATTTGTTGATGAAGCTCGATTTAGTCGGAGTCGATTCCGACTAGTTTTCAAGTCGAAGCAAGTAGTTAAAGTAGTCGTCGGTGGGCCGCCGATCGTCCTCGCGAAGTCGAGGCGCCCCACGGTGGGCGCCAGCACGGCCTTCTGGTGAACTGGAAAGATACCATCGAGTTCGCCGGTGGATCTTCGATGCGCTCCCCTACCTGGCGCACCAGCTGTCGGTGTTTAACCGGCTGCCCACTGAGGGATAGGCCCAAGGTGGTAAGTTTTAGGTAAGGAGACACCGAGATCAGGAACTCGAAGATGCAAGGAACACAAAACTTAGACAGGTTCGGGCCGTGAGGTGCGTAATACCCTATATCCTGTGTGGTGGTTTGTATTGCCTTAGGTGTAGAATGATGTGGAGACCTCTTATTTTGAGGGGTTCCCTGCCCTCCCTTATATATCCGGGAGGTCAGGGTTACAAGAATCCTAATCCAGTACTAGATAAGGAATCGTAACCGAATACAACTCGAGTAGATTTCTTCTGTACCGACTAGCTTTATCTCCTATTCATACGAGATAAATAAGAAATAAATGACGTAAATAAGAGATAAGACGGGCTTTATCTCTTAACCCTGTTTAAACTACGTTATGTATACAGCCCCGTAGCCCCGGATCTGACAGGTGTCACTTCCTTTGGACCAACCGAGATATCTTTGCATGGCAACATACGGGTTGTCTTGGCCCGCCCAAGGAACCGATCAAGATCAAGTGCAGGACCTCGCCATCACCTCCTTTCGTGTGACATCCCGAAAACTTACCCATAAATTACACGCTAAAATTTTCGTTTTCAAGAACCGTTTTGCCGAAACCCTAACTCCCCGGGAACCGAAGCCGACACTCGAATCCAATCACGGTCACGTCACCTTTTGCTCTTCGCGCAGCGTGCGAACGCCGCGCACGCGTGGCCGACTAGCCGCGGTCGCCGCCGCGAATTTCGCCGCGCGGTCGCCGCCGCGAATACCGCCGGCGCGCGTTAAATTTTCCTTTTTCTTTTTCACACCATTTCTTTCCTCTTTTCTTTTCCTTTTTCCTTTTCTTTTTCCCCTCTCTTTTCCTTCCCTCCCCTTTTCTTTTTCCCTTTTTCTTCCCTCCCTTTTCTTTTCTCCTTTCTTCTTTCCTGCTCCTCCCTCCTTCCCCTGCTCCCGAGCTCCCAAGCCGCGCCGCCCGGCCTCTGGCCCCGGCCACGCCGCCCCGCCCTCGCGCACACGCCGCTGTACGCGCGCGCACCGCCGGACCGCGCGTGCACGCGATCTACGCAATCCACGCGCACGCGCACGCGCACGGCCACGGCACGCACGCGCAACCGCACGGCCGCCGCGCCGCCCGCCGCTGCCGCCCCGGCCTCGCCGCCCGCGCTGCCCCTGTACCGCACAGCGCCGGCCCCTCCTCCCCACGTGCTCGACGTCGCCCTCGGCGCCTGCGCCCCGCCGCACGCCGCGTCGCAACCCCGGGCGCCATTAATGGCCGCCCCGGAGCCGCTCCGCCGGCCACCATCCTCCCGCCCGCACGGCCGCCTATAAATGCCCCCCCGCGCACCCCGGCACCTCCACAACCCGCGCCACCGCCCCCCCCCCCAGCTCCCTTCCCAGGCCCCCTCGCCGCCCTGCCGGCCCGCACTGCCCGCCGCCGCCCGCCCCGTCGGCCGGCCGCCTCACACCACCCCCGCCCGAAGTACAGCCCGGAATAGGACCCCCTCCTCCCCCTCTCCCTTTTCCCCCAACCCCGAGCCGCTATCGGGCCCCGGGCCGCCAGGATTGGCCGGCGCCGGACCTCCCCCTCCCCTCCCCTGTTTCCTGCTGGTAGGAGGAGGAAGAAAGGGGCAATTTTGCCCTTAGGCCCTCCCTTTCCCTCTAATTGTTTAAGAACCCCTCCACTCTTTTACAACCTTGCAAAACGAGCCCCCTCTCTTTGCTATTTCCAAAACTGGACCCCTCCATTACATAAGTTTATTTTCCAGTAGATCCCTCGAACTTTTTGTTGCGTCTCTAATATTTCTAGGATTCGCAAATAGGTCCCTACCCTTTTTGGATAATCACGAATAAGCCCCTAGACCCTTGTTTAGCCCCTGAAACCCCCTTCGCCTCGTCATTTTATGTGCGAAACGATCTCCGATCGACCCGAAACTTCACCACAATCTTTCTAGTATAGTTCTAGCCATGCCATTAAGAAACCACCCAAAAATATCACCCCTAACTCCGTAACTAAATTATTTCCGATTCAAGTTCAACGATGGAAGCTTTTAGTTCTTTCGCCTGATTGTGTGTCTGTTTGTTTGCGCCCTAGGACACGGAGTGAACGAGGAAGGTCCCGACTATGACCAGGCGAACGAGGACCAGTTTTGCGATCCCGAGCCCGAGGGACACTGCTTTGACCAGGACCTCCCGCAAGGGTTTGACGATGGCAAGTTCAATCCCGCCCTTTGATGCATGTTTCTGTCCTAGTTTTTATAAACACAACCCAGTGGCCTATTTTATAAAATTGCATGGTTTTGCTTGCTGAAAATATGGTAGGATAGCCACCCTTGTTCGTGATAACCATACCTTGACCACCTGGTTTTATAAAGAAATGTGTGCGTGTGGGAAGGGATAAAATGTGGTTTTGAAAGATGAGTCAGACGGGATGGATGGCATTTCTGTGTGATTTGCCGATTGGTGTGTCCGTACCTGTGTGGTTGGGCAAGGAAGGGAGATATCCATCTTGTCACCTCTAAGGACCGAGTTGATGTGTCATCTCACCTAGCTTCCTGTCGTGCAAACCACTTGACCGTTGTATGGGCAACGGCTTAGCATAAATCCCACTAGTTAGTCTGGTAGCCATCAGGAGAGCTGAGAGCAACGGGTGATCAAGGAGAAGGGATAAGCTCTGTGTGACTTATGCCCCGGTTAAACCTCGGAGATAGGTCGAATGACCCCTTGATGGATCCCGTGGTGGCTAGTCAGGTCTAGCTAAGGTGGGTAATGGCTTTGCTGGGATCTGCACCGACACTAAGGTGATCGTGCTGTGGTACCCCACCTGTGGGTAAAGTTGCACACCTCTGCAGAGTTAAAATCTATTCGAATAGTCGTGCCCACGGTATTGGGCAAGTTACGGTGTGGTCACATAACTAGTGTTTCTCTGGGATTGGTGTGTGTGTTATTTGGAAAATGTCCGGCAGTTGTGCCGTGGGCTACGATGGATGGGGAGTCCGGTAGCAGCTTAGAGTTCGGAACCTGTGTGGATCAACAGCACGTGCTCCTTGGTATTTGAAAACTTGTTTTGAAAATGTTTTAAACGAATCTTTGCATAAAACCAAGTTTTTCCGCAAATAAAACCATAACCCTATCCTTGGATTAACTGGTGCATTTATTTCTGTTATTCCCCCTCCGCGGGTGTGATTGGACTTGCTGAGTACGTTCGTACTCACCCCATTCTTATTTTTACAGTGGAAGATCCAGACTACATTCCCGAAGACGTCGAGTAGGGTCCCGTCCTGCACCCAGTCTTGCCTGTGGGTGAGGTCACCGCTGGAACTCCGCATGGCGCAAGACTCTGATGATCCCCTTTTCGTAGCTAGTGTAGTAGTGTGGATTTTAGTTGTAATCCTCGCGATAGTGGCGCTTCACTGCCCATTACCGCGAAGGGTTGTACGGTGATGTACCATCTGATGTAATAAAAGTGTTATCAGCCTCCTGGGACTGATAAAGTAACACTTTTAAGTCTTCCCTGATGGGGGGGGACGCTTCAGGTGGTATCAGAGCCGTAGGCTGGCCGTAGGACGTGACCCTAGAAGCGAGACCCTTTTTCAGGCCCCAGGACTTGTTTTGACTTAACTCTTTTCCTGCACAAGCACTCACCACTGGTCTTTGCCCTGTTCCAGATGGCTGGCAATGGATGGGTTAATGGAATCTGCCACGCAGAGCCCGGCCTTCCTAAGTTATTATTACTCAGCCTGGAACGCGTTGGGGTTATGGAACCACCAGAGTATGCCTACCGAGAATACATCTCCGGAGGCACCCTTCGGTGCGATATGATGGTCTTTGTGGAGAGGAGCACCCGCTACCCTGATGTGGACCCTTGGTTCATCTCCACCTCTGGCTTCCGCTTCCCCGACACCTACCAAAAGGCCGCCCGTAAAGCCCAGCGACGGCTGCGTGTGCTCTACAGGCACCACCTTCAGTGGACTCCTATGTGATTTTTCCCACCCGCTGAGGGAAGAGGACGCACTTGGATTGCCTGAATGAGGGGACTTGGACGAGAAGAAGACCTAGAAGACACGGTCTCCCACCTATCCATCTACCTTACTGGCTTGGATGCACTCTACCGCGAACAGGCGGCACAACTGAGGCAACTAATCCATGGGATTGAAAAACTAACCCAGGAGCTGGAGGAACAACGGACAAGAGCCGCAAACGCCGAGTATTCCTTAGCCGCCCTCCAAGCCCAGATGCAGGAATACGAGAACCGCAACGGAATAGATGGATGGATAGAGGAAGAAGAAGAAGAAGAACCCATGGAAACCCATTGGGATAAAGGTACTCAGACCGAAGATGAGGAGATGGATCGAAGCCTCCCAATAAAGAAGCGCCCTATCAGGATCGAGGGAGAATCCCCATGATAGGATTAGCACCCCGAGCTAGAACCCCTACCCTAATGACCATGTATCCATGAAAACTGTACCATCCCTGTTGTAATAATAAATGTTATCTACTCTTTCTTGCACCTGTGCCAGATTGTTTACCCTGTCCTTGTTTCAGATGGCTGAGGAAGGATGGACCCAGGGCGATTGCCAAGCTGCACCTGGCTTTCCCAGCCTTTTGATCAACACCCTGGAAGGCCTTGGCGTTACAGAACGCCCGAGGTACTACAGTCGAGAGTATGAGCACCATGGTACCCTCCGCTGCAGGGTGATCCTGGTCATCGCCAGGAGCAATCGCCACCCCGACATCCAGCCATGGCGAGTGACTGCCACCGGATTTAGACACCAGGACACCTACCCTTTGGCCATCCGAAAAGCACTCCGTTATTTGTGCCGGATTTTTGAAGAACACCTCACCCCCACGCCAGCGAAGTTCTTCCCGCCGGCCATCAGAACCCCAATCTGGGAAGCACGCATGAGAAACCTGGAACGACGTCGCCACGAAGAAGGCCCCCTGTACCAAGTGGCTACTTACCTAGCCGCCCTGGACCAACTCTTTGATGAGCAAGCCAACCTTCTAAGGGAGCAGACCCATCGAGCCGAGCAAGCAGAGCTCACAGTGAGGTTACAGTAGATCCGAGCCGCCCACGCCGAGGCGAGAGCCGCAACCGCGGTCAGTAGCGAAGCAGTCGCCCAAGAGAGCCTCAGGCAGGCCCGAGACCGGCGTATGCAAGATTGGACCCAAAGTGAAACACCAGTCCCGGCAATTGGGGAAGACC
This sequence comes from Panicum hallii, assembly GCF_002211085.1. NCBI lineage: Eukaryota > Viridiplantae > Streptophyta > Magnoliopsida > Poales > Poaceae > Panicum > Panicum hallii. The sequence goes on from NC_038042.1 coordinate 8,870,848, forward strand.
ATGTTTTACTCGGGACACCCGTCATAGGGTGGGGATCACTCTTTGGGAGCACACAAGCCCCACCCGAGAACCCTGAAAGTTCTGCTACCGCCGACGAAGGGGATGCTGCAACGCAACCCCTGACCGATGGGAACCCAGAGGACGGCGAGCGAGGACCTCTCACCCTTCCTGCCCCGGAAGAAGGCACACCGTGCAAGTAGAATGACCGACGCCGTCCTAGTGATGCACCCCCTCAGCCCCTTCTGCTTAAGACGTGCCCTTAGACAAGACCCTGGCCGAGTAGCACGAGACCTAGCCGTACCTCTAAGTTGTACCCCCCCTTGCAGTAATAAAATGGTTGGTGCTTGTTGCTTGTGATGTTGTGTGCTGGTTTGTTGTGTACTACTTGTTTATATGAATACCGGCAGAAGGTAGATTCTGCCTTATATACGAGTTAAACAACTTAAACATCACATAATCGTAACCCCAATTTACCCAATCAACAGGTGACCCCCCGGAACGTCGTGAGGGCCTCCCGTGGCCGGAACCCCGTAGCCGCTAGTGCCGGAGCACAGCCCGTTGAACAAGATCTTCCCCAAGGAGAACAGGAAGTAAGCCAGAACCGAGGAGGAAGTCAAGAAAGAGAGCAACTACCACCACCCTCACCCCTTGAAGACTTGGCGCAGATAATCCACAACCAGACCCTCATACTGGAGACTCTGGCCAATGCCCTCATTAACCAGCAGCCACGAGGGCAGAATATGAACGACAAGCTGACGGCCTTTCTAAGGACCAAGCCGCCCACCTTTGCCGGATCCTGCAACCCGTTGGATGCAGACGACTGGTTGCGAGTGATTCAGAGGAAGCTCGAACCATTCGAATGCCAGGACCGGGACAAAGTCCTTCTGGCGGCCCACCAACTCACCGGAACCGCATTAGCTTGGTGGGAGAATTACTGTGCTGCAGCCGAGGATGCCTCTACCATCACCTGGGGAGAATTCGTGAGGGAGTTCCGCCGCTACCACATCCCTTCGGCCACTATGAAGCGCAAGGCGGATGAGTTCCGCGCACTGCAACAAGGGAGCATGACGGTGGAGGAGTACACCCACCGGTTCATAGAATTGGCCCGATATGCGCCGGAGGAAGTGAACGACGACGATAAGAAGCAAGACATGTTCAAGAAGGGATTAAGCCCAGAGCTCCGGACCCTGCTTACCCCACAGATCTATCCTGATTTTAATACCCTGATGAACAAGGCTATCCTTACAGAAAGGGCCAAAGCCGAAGAGAGGAAGGACAACAAACGCAAATTCCTGGAAAGTAAGGCCCGCCAACAAGACCGTTTCCAAAGGCCAAGAAACTTCAGCTATACTGCACCAAGATCCTAGGCCCCAATGCAGTATAGGACTCAGTCCCAAGTGACAGGACCACGGGCCCCTGAAGCACAGCCTAAAAGTCAGAATGCCATAAGGGCCCCGCAGAACAATGCAAGCCTGGCCGCCTCCGACAACAACAACGTTAGGGCCTGTTTTAACTGCCGTGAGACAGGGCATTTCATCGCCAATTGCCCTTATGCCAAGAATAAGCCGGCTACATCGGCCTTCTCCAACACGGTGAATGGGCCCAGACCAGCCCTAACCGGTGCCAACCAAGTGCCCATCCGCAACAACGACAACAGCCAGCAGATGAAGCAGCCCCAGCAATCATTTGGACGAGCCAGCATCAATCACATCGACGCTGTCGGAGGAATTCTCCAGCCGGGTGGCGGAAAGCACCCGCCTAATCCTAGTTAAGGATGGGTTTGGAGGAGACTTAGGAGCGCTCGATCGGTGGACAGATGAACGCAGGAAGGACACGAAGGGTTAGAGTGGTTCGGGCCGCCGGAGCGTAATACCCTACGTCCACTTTGGTGTTGTATTGGCTGTGTGAGCCGCCGATTGTTGAAAACCTGTATTCTAACGAGTACACTCTCCCTTTTATAGTGCAAGGGGAGTGCTTACACCGTGCGGGACCCCGACAGGTGGGCCCGGCCAATAGGAGCTGTTCTACGAGAGATATAGAGGTCATCTCCTCGAGCTCCTCTCCGTAGTCCTCTCGATCGAGAAGTTGATGTGCGTATCTACAGCCAGGATATGGCCGTGTACAGCCTTGTCTTGTACAGTGTCCGGCGTCAGCGTTACCCAACAGTGAAGCCGTGCTGTCACTGTTGGGATGGGACCTTCGGTCAGAGGGCGAGAAGGAGCTGTCCCGTGGCGCGCGCACTGTTACAGCGCACGCCTTGGCTCGCCTATTACAGGCCATCATCACGCGCGCAGCGCCGTGACGGGACTGCACACAGTCCGCGTACTGTGCGCGGTGATACGACGCGCCACCTTCAGAACGGGCGGGCTTACCGCGGTGTCAGCTTACCTGCCCCGTGTGTCAGTGGCAGGCCGCACCTTTTGACTTTGGTGCGCCCGACTCAGCTACCGCATTGAATGCGGGTAGGTGAGGAGGCGACCCGTAAGGGGCCTCAGGCCGCAGGCACGCGGCGGGGCCAGCCCCGCTCCTCCCGCTGGGCAACACGTGGCGGCACCGGACCCCTTCCCGGGGGAAAGGGGGGTCCGGGGCCCCCGTGGCTGGTCGGAGCGGGCTGGCCTGTGATGGTCTGGCCATCACACGTGGCGGCTCCGGACCTCCCAGGGGAGGCCGGGTCTGCAGGAGCTACCCGAGGGCTCTCCCACCCGCCTGGGTGTGCAGAGGCCCCGGACCTTATGGAGCCCGGGGAGGGTCCGGAGACCGTAGTCCCAGCAGTTAGGCCCGGAGGCCGTATGCCACGTGACTCAGAGGTGAGGGGGTGTTCATGGATTATGAGAAGCCAAGGGCCTGGACACCCTAGCAGGAGGTACCCCTATCTGTGTGTACCGACAGAGGCCCCCGGGCCCACCTCGGGAGAGGGATGAACCCGCGGGTGGGGCCAAATCCCAGCATCGCGCCGGGTGGACAGCTCGTTCCCGCTGGGCAAGGGCATGGACGTCCCTTCGCCCGAAGCGGAATCCCCGAGGGGCCCGTCCTCCGCGCGCACCGTGCGCGTCAGACGGTTCAGATTCTTGTCTTATTTGAGCCCGTCGCGCGGCTCGGGCGGTTCAGATTCCGCCCTTCCCACGACCCTCCAGCACCCATGCCAATGACAGGTGGGCCCGAGCCCACTGGTCATAGAGTGTGAGGGATGGGAAGGCGGCGCTGGCGACCGCTCGGCTTCTCTTCGGTCGCCGCGGGACGCTAAGGGGGGAGCAGCCTTTTGCATAAAAGCTAAGCGCCGAAAGGAACGGCTACCTTTTCGCACTTGCCAACAACAGACGTCGTAGCGCCCCTTCGTCTCCACATCCCTTCTCGCGATCGGCTCCCTTACGCGCGGCTCCTCTTTCTTCCTTGTTCCTTCGCAATCCTTGCCCAACAATCTCCATGGCTTCACTTCCTTTCCCGCGCCGCTTCCAGACCCGGGAACAGCTGGACGCGGTGCGGCGCCTTCTGGGGTGGACCGCGCCGGCAAACGCCGGGAAGGTTAGGGCCGGCGAGATTCCCCTCCGCGACCTTGCCGCGGGGGAATTCGTCCTTTTCAATTCGTACATTATGTGCGGGTTGGTTCCTCCGATCTCCTCCTTCTTCCTCCTACTCCTGGAGGAGTTCGGCCTCCAACTTCATCATCTCACCCCCCACTCCGTCCTCCTCGCGGCGGTCTTCTCCCATTTCATGGAGATGTTCGTGGGGGTGCGCCCCTGCACCACCATCTTCAAACATTTCTATTCCCTAGTCGGGACCGGGAAGAAGCGCGGCGAGATTGGCGCTTACTACTTCCAGCTCCGGCACGGGATGGCGGGCTCCTACATCGCCGCTTTCTCCAGCTCCAAGTGGGAGGAGTGGCGTGAAGGCTGGGTCATCGTGGCTGACGAGCCTCATGACCGCCTGGAGCTGCCAACGGAGGGCCCCCAGAGCGACTGGAGCACCTGGAAGGCCAGGCCGACAATACCGGCGGAGCTCGACCCAGTGTTGTACCGGATCAAGAAGCTGGCAAGGAGTGGCCTGACTTCTATGATGGTGCTGGGTGACTTCTTGAAGCGGCGAATCGCGCCCCTGCAGCAGCGGTCCCGGATGGCCTACGTGTACACGGGGCTGAACGACTGCTGCAGGATCGCACGCGGGCCCGGCGGCGACTTCACCAGGGCGGAGCTGGAGGCAGCGATCCGGGCGATGACCGGCGAGGCGTTCATCCCGGAGTCCCTGGTCCTCCCGAGCGGGGTCAAGGCCCTGTGCGAGGACCAGGCATTGCGGTCATCGGTCCTGTCGTTGATGCCGACCCTGGACGAGGGCGGCCTGGCGGTCCGACAACTGGGGGGCGACCCCAACCGCGGGCTCCAGATCCCTGGCGCCTCTCCGGACCGCCAGCATCATCCCAGCGAAGGTGCTGGGGAGCCGGGACCCAGAGGTCCGGCCCCCAGCGGGAAAGGAAAGGAGAAAGTGCCGGCGCCAGAGCGCCGGCAGAAAGATAGTGCGGGTGCTGCCCCGGCCCAAAGGAGCGACGAGGCTCAGGGGGCGGCACCTGAGCGGCGCAGCCAAGCTGAAGGGAGCAAGTCCCGGAGGCTCCAGCGCGGCGACGGTTCCCTGGTCGGGGAACCGGCGCCGAAACGCCAGAAGACGGCGGGGGCAGAGGAGCAGAGCAGAGCTCCTCCACCCGCGCCACAACGCCAGCAGCCGGAGAGGGGTCCGGAGGAGACACGTCAGCCTCCTCCACCAGAACGGCGTCCGGCGACGCCACCACCACCGCCCGAGGCCAATCTACTACCCCCATCACCGCCACCAGCAACTCCGCTGGCGAGGGACACCCACCAAAGGTCCGGGGGGTCCTCGGCTGGGAGGAAAGTCCCCCCGCAGCCCGGGGCAGATGGGAGTGGTCCGACTTCCCGTAAGTGGTTTTGTCATGGTTTTTCATTTTCTTTCTTGGCTTCCGGTCCTTAACCATACAGGTGATACGGCAGGCCGCAGTCTTCGGATGCTCCCACTGGGGGATCCGGCCCCCAGCCAGCATCGGGGCCCTCGGCGCCGCTCCCAGCAGGGCCCCCGCCTGGAACAGCTCCAGAAGCCCCCGGACCCATGGGCCCGGAGCCGGAGGCCACCACACCGCCACGACCCGGAGCTGCCCCCCACGAGGAGGGCACCAGGTCAGCTACGACGACCGAGGCACCGGCGACAGCGCCGGGTGTTGAGGTCGGGCCCTCACCAGCTGACCTAGCAGCAGAGGGGGCCACTGCCACGGCGGAGGCTGCTGCGCCAGAGGCAGCGGAGGTGGTGGAGGTCGCGGCACCAGAGGCGGCAGAGGCGGCTGCACCGGAGGCGACAGAGGCGACGGCTCCAGAGCCAGCAGGGGCAGCGGCTCCGGAGGTCGCCGAAGTTGCCAGCAGCACCCACCCACCGGCACAGGAGGAGGAAACGGAGGTGGTGCTGGGAAGGTACCTCCTCCCGAGCACAGCGGAGGTCCCGCTCCCCCGGCTCATAGCCAAATGCCAGCAAGCTCAACAGGAGCTAGAGGCTGGCATGCGCCGGGAGTGGGAGAAGCTGGAGGCGGAGCGCCAGCGGCTCTTCGACTGGGAGGTCCGCCTGGGGGGCCGCATCAACTCTATCTCCGCCCGCTACGCCGAGGAGCGCGCCAAACTCGTGGCGGGGCGCGAGCTCCTGCGGGAGGAGCTGGAGCAGGCGCGCGACCGGGAGGAAGCAGCGCGCCAGCGGAAGTTGGCGGCCACACGGCGGGAAGCAGAGGCTCTCTAGGGGCTGATTGCCGTGGAGAGGCAGAAAGAGGCGGCGGCGGAGACGGAGCGGGCCGCCCGGGAGCTGATAGGCGCGGCGAGGGAGGCGTTTGCCACGGCCGAGGCGCATCAGGCCGCCCTCGCGGATCGGGCGGCGGCGGCAGCGAAGAAAGAAGAAGAGCTGGCCGCCCGAGAAGCAGAGGAGGTGGTCCGGCAGCAGGAGCTCCAGAAGCGGGAAGAGGCCGTGGAGGAGGAGCTGGCAGCCGGGAACCGGAGGCTCCAGGAGCGCGAGGCAGCGCTTCAGGAGAGGGAGGCCAAGGTGGAGGGGCTCCTGGCAGAGCAGCGCGCCGGCGCCAACCGATTAACAAGATGGGTTGGTGCGGTGAACCCTCTGCTAGAAGCGCTCGGAGCCAACCCCATCTGGGTACCAGAGGCTCCTTCACCATTTGGTGCCGCACTCCAACTGCTGGACTCCACCGCCAGGCGGCTACAGGATGCGGAGGCCGGCCTTCAGGACCTCCTGGAGGCAGAGGGACGAGTGGTTGCCCGGGGGATGGCGGAGTACATCCTCACCAGCTTCCGAAGCCATGATCCTGCCGTCCAGCTGACTCCCGTCCTGGTCGGACCCCTCCGGGCAACGGCAGCCGCTGCGCGAGAAGGAGTCCAGGAGGCAGTGGACCTGATCGCGGCCCGCCTCCGGCGACGTCCTGAACCTGCAGAGAGTGGGAGTGCCTCCGGACCACCAGAGCAGTAGTGCTAGTATCTTTTTGTTATTTCTTTTGTAATACAACTTTTGTTATTGTAAGATAATATTGTGCATATTCAACGCAATTTTTGTGAGAAACTTAGCTGTTTTCCTGCTGTCAGTTTGTAAGGTGTTCTTGTGCATACCAAGGTCCCGTGTGGCCCCCTGGGAGGTAGTCGCGATAGGACGGGACTAGCTGCCATAGAACCGAGGTCCTGCACATGACTTAGATCGACGCTTAGAAGACGTCCCCACGAGGTACCGGTCCGGCCAGCAAAAGCCTACTGCGTTGCGTAACGAGTCAGAGCACCGGAGCCATAGTTCGGGAATCTAAGGGGTCCCGGCCCCCGGGTCCATTGTTCAAGGTACAACGATACCCGTCCAAGGGGGGCAGGGCGTGTAGGCTTAGGGTACGGAACCAGGCTAAGCGGCTACACAGCCCTGGACCCCAGCAAAGAACGAGCACGCCTCCCTGAAGCCAGTTCCCGGGTGCCCAGTTCCTTTTCTTCCGCGAGACAGGGGTCCCGGGCAGAGACATAGTGTAGCAACCTAAGTAGGACCTTCGACACGACACAGACGCGAAAAACCACGTGGGGGGTTAGCGTAACAAGAAGCGAAAAAACCTTAGAATCGCATAGAGTTCAAGGACGCGTTTGAGAACAAATTTCCCCTTAAATGAATCGGTACAGAAGAGTTGTGCGATGTACACCAGGGGCCGGGTTTACGAGGGCGGACCTCTACCGCCCTGGTCCGCACGGCAATGCTACCAATTACAAAGGAAAAATTTCCTCCCAACCAGGTCCTAGGGATAGAACTTACGGAGGTGCTCAATGTTCCATGGATTGGGTAGTTGCATTCCATCCTCCGCAGCCAGGCGAACAGATCCGGGTCGGCACACCTTGGTCGCCTTGAAGGGCCCCTCCCAGCTGGGGGAGAGCTTATGCATACCCTCCCGGTTCAAGATTCGCCTTAGGACTAGGTCCCCGACCCGGAGCTCCCTATTTCGCACGAACCGTTGGTGGTAGCGCCGGAGCGCTTGGTTGTACCGTGCTTTGCGGACTGCTGCTCGCCATCTACGCTCGTCTACGAGGTCCACGTCTTGGCGACGCTCCTGTTCCTGCATCTCTTCATCAAAAGACCGGACTCGCAGAGAGCCCATGGTGATCTCCGGGGGAAGGCACGCATCGGCCCCGTAGACCAGGAAGAAAGGGGTTTCCCCTATTGCGCGGCTGGGTGTGGTCCGATTCCCCCATAACACACTCGGAAGCTCTTCTATCCACCTTGCGCCATGCTTCTCAAGGTCACAGTAGGTTCGGATCTTGAGCCCTCTGAGGATTTCGGCGTTGGCCCGCTCAACTTGGCCATTGCTCCTGGGATGTGCCACTGAGGCGAAACAGAGCTGGATGCCCATATCCTCACAGTACTCCTGGAAGTACTGGCTCGTGAACTGGGTCCCATTGTCGGTGATGACCCGGTTCGGGACCCCGAACCGGCACACAATTGACCTGAGGAAAGCAGTTGCCGACGCCTTGGTAATGTTGACCACTGGGGTTGCCTCTGGCCACTTGGTGAACTTGTCAATGGCGACATAGAGGTATCGGTACCCACCGACGGCCCTAGGGAAAGGTCCCAAGATATCCAACCCCCATACCGCAAAGGGCCAAGAGGGAGGAATCATCTGCAGTGCCTGAGCTGGAGTGTGTATTTGCTTTGCGTGGAACTGACACGTTTTGCAGGACCTTACCAACTCAGCTGCATCCTGGAGTGCTGTCGGCCAGTAAAAGCCATGCCGGAAAGCTTTACCAACCAGCGTGCGGGATGAAGAATGACTTCCGCACTCGCCTCCATGGATCTCCGCAAGCAAGTCGCAGCCCTCTTCCTGGGTGATGCACCGCATGAGGACGCCGTTGGCGCCACGGCGGTAGAGATCCCCTTCTACCACTGTGTACCGCTTAGCCATCCGGACAATGCGCTCAGCAGATGCTTGATCTTCAGGAAGGTAATTTTCCTTCAGGTAGTCCCGGACCTTAGATATCCATGCATCGGGACCTTCCTGAGAAACTGGGCGTGCCCCCCTGAGGTCTTCGGGACCCTCAAGGGAGCACACGACCCTTGGTGGGCTCCACGGAAGGAGCTCCGCCGGGACCGCCAGCTTCGAGGTGCTAGTCCGACCCCCTTCGCCCAGGTCGGCAGGCTGGGCGGAAGGCTTCAGCAGGCGTCTCTGGAAGATGCCCTCAGGCACGGGTGCCTGGGTCGATGCGCTCGTGAAGAGTGCATCAGCTGCTGTGTTGCCTTCGCGTGGAACATGTTGCAGTTCCAGCACATCAAAGTCCTTCTCGAGCCTCTTCACATGAATGAGGTAGGCTGCGAGCTGGGGGTTGTTGCAGCAACACTCCCCCCGGACTTGCCTGATGATGAGTTGGGAGTCCCCTTTGACCAGAAGCTCCCGGACCCCCAGGGACAGAGCCGCCGTGAGCCCAAAGATCAAGGCCTCATATTCTGCCATGTTGTTGGTGGCCTCAAAATCGAGGTGCACCATGTACTTTAACTGCTCGCCACGTGGGTCGATGAGGACTACGCCCGCCCCGGCCCTCTTGCTGCGGGCGGACCCGTCAAAGAAAAGGGTCCAGTGAGGTCCGGTGAAGACCGGAGCCCTGACCTCCGGACGTGGGGGGTCCGTGCCTTGGTCCGGACCCCCGGAGACGCTTGGTGCGGGCGTCCATTCTGCGATGAAGTCAGCAAGGATCTGACTCTTAATGGCGTGACGCGGCTGGAAGTCGAGCTGGAACCCAGCGAGCTCCGCTGCCCACTTGGCGATGTTGCCCGTGGCGTTGGAGTTGTGGAGGATGGCCCTCAATGGGTAGGAGGTCACCACCACAACCTTGTGGGCCTGAAAGTAGTGGCGGAGCTTCCTGGACGCAACAAGTATAGCATAAAGGAGCTTATGTGTCTCAGGATACCTGGCCTTTGCCTCATGGAGGACCTCACTGACGTAATAGACCGGCTTCTGGACGGTCCTGACTCTGCCAGTTGGACTGGATCCTTCAACTTGAGCTGGGGTCCCATCGGCCCCTAGCTGCTTAACACTTCTCCAGGTCGGGACCCGGCCGGACCCTCCGAAATAGGGCCGGTTGCTGGAGTGGGGGAGGCCGGACCTCCCTCTTCTGCAGGAGGGTCCACGGAGGTCCCTTGGGGGAGAAGCTCGGACCTCTCGGCGACCAGCACCATGCTGATCACTTCGGTCGTTGCTGCAAGGTAAAGAAACAGTGTCTCACCTGGGTCCGGTGCGACCAGGACCGGCAAGGAGGTAAGGTACTGCTTCATCTCTTGGAAGGCACGTTCTGCCTCTTCTGTCCATACGAATGGGCCGGACCCCCTCATCAACTTGAAGAAGGGAAGCGCCCTCTCCGCCAGCCTCGAAATGAAGCGGCTGAGGGCTGCAAGGGATCCCGTCAACCTCTGCACATCCTTGAGGCGCACCGGGGGTCTCATTGCCTCGATCGCCCGGACCTTATCCGGGTTGGCCTCGATCCCCCGGTGAGAGACCAGGAATCCAAGGAGCTTTCCCGCCGATACGCCGAAGACGCACTTCTCGGGGTTAAGCTTGGTAGAGGTCGCGCGTAGCTTGTCGAAGACTTGAGCCAGATTTTCTAAGAGGGAACTCGACTCCCTAGTCTTGACAATGATGTCATCGACATATACCTCGACTATATCTCTAACCAAATCACCTAGAGTGATGTTCATTGCACGAGCAAAGGTGGGTAGAGCATTAAGCAATCCATAAGGCATCACTATATAACAATAAAGACCATCCACTGTTACAAAAGTTGTATGTTTCCTATCATCACTAGCCATCTTGATTTGGTGGAAACCAGAATAGGCATCTATGAAGGACAGCAAATCACACCCAGAGGTGGACTCCACAATCTGGTCTATACGCGGAAGTGGATAAGGGTCTTTTGGACATGCCTTGTTTAGATTGGTGTAGTCGATGCACATCCGAAGCTTCCCGTTGGCCTTTGGGACTACGACCGGGTTGGCCAACCATACAGGATGGTAGACCTCCTCGATGAAGCCAGCCTGCAGCAGCTTGCGGACCTCTTCACGGATGAAGTTTTGCCGCTCGATGGACTGCTTGCGTGGCTTTTGCCGGACCGGCTTGGCGTCGGGGTGGATCTTCAGATGATGCTCTATCACCTCCCTAGGGATCCCGGGCATCTGTGACGGTTCCCAGGCGAACACGTCAACATTTGCCTGGAGGAAGGCGACGAGCGCGCTTTCCTATTTCTCCCCCAGGTTGCCACCGATGCGGGTGGTCTGGGAGGCCTCCGCTCCGACCTGGACGGTCTTCACGGGAACATCGTCCGTGTCGGACGGACGGACCTTCGGTGCCTTGGCCTGAGCCTTGGCACGTGAGGTCGAGGGGTCGGACCCCTGGGCGCCGGCTGCAGGGGTAAGCCCCATGGCCAGCGCATGGAGCTTTTCGACTGCCACAACAGCCGCGGCACGATCGCTCTGGACAGTGAGGACGCCTGCCGGAGAGGGCATCTTCAGGACTAGGTACCCGTAGTGGGCGACGGCCATGAACCGGTATAGGGCCGGTCTGCCGATGATGGCGTTGAAGGGGAGGTTAACTTCCGCGACCTCGAACTGCACGTTCTCGGTACGGAAATTGTCCTCCGTCCCGAATGTAACCGGTAAGGTGATGGTGCCCACCGGGTACACGGGATCCGGGCCCACTCCTGAGAATGGGCGTGATGGAGCCAGCTTGGACTCCGGAATCTGCAGGTGCTTAAACGCTGCATAGCTGATGACGCTGAGGCCGGCTCCTCCGTCGATCAGCACATGGTGAAGGCGGACATTGGCGATGGTGGGTGCCGTGATGAGCGGCAGCACTCCCGCGCCCGCCATGTTCTCTGGGCAATCGGATGGCCCGAAGGAGACGGTGGTGCCTTTCCACCGCTGATGGGGCGCCGCCTTCGGCACCCCTGGCTTCACCGAGAGGACCTCCCGGCGAAGGGCCTTGACGTCCCGCCGGGAGACGAGCTCCGAACTGCCGCCGTACATAACGTACAGCCTCTTGCGGCGCTCGTCCCCGCCGGACTCGGAGTCGGACTGCTGGAAAAGTCCCTTGAGGTCTTTGTTGGGGGCTTGATACCCCAACTCCCTCTCAGTGGCAGCTGCGTCGGCATCAGAGGCTTTCTCCTTGCCGGATCGCCGCGGAGGGGAGGAGCCTTCCTTGGAGGCTTGGTCACGCCTCTTGCTGAGGCGTTCCGCGAGCTTTTGGATTTCGCGGCACTCGGTGGCGCTGTGGCGAGCCCCTGGATGAACAGGGCACGACCCGGGGTCAGTGCGCTGCTGTCGCGGGTGCTTGCCACGGGAGCTCTGGCCCCCGGTCGTTGCAGCCGCAACGGCCGGACCACCAATCCGTGACTTGTCGAAGCCACGGCCCTTCTTGTTTTTCTTCTTGCCGCTGCCGGGGGCAGCGTCGCTGGGTCCGCTCGTCTGAGCGGGTCCTGCCTGGGTTGCAGAGTGCCATGCATGACCTTCTGCAGCCCGGGCGCATTTGTCCGCCAGAGCGAACAGGGTGGTGACGGCTTCCACTTGGTGGGTCGCCAGCTTCTCTAGCATCTTCTCGTCTCGGACCCCCTGTCGGAAGGCCGTGATAATAGACGCATCGGAGATACGCGGGATAGTTCCACATACCTTGGTGAAGCGGGAGATGAAGGCCCGGAGGGTTTCCCCGGGTTGCTGCCTCACGGCGTGGAGTTGGGCCTCCACGCCATGCTGCTGGTACGCGCTGGCGAAGTTCGCAGTGAACTGCGCGCAGAGCTCACCCCAGGACTGGATGGTTCCTGGGGTAAGATTCATGAGCCAGGTCCGGGCTGGCCCGGTCAAGGCTACATGAAAGTAACTTGCCATGACGGCTTCGTTACCTCCGGCCGCCGTGATGGCGGTGATGTAGACCTGCAGGAACTCTGACGGGTTGGAGGACCTGTCATATTTTTCCGGCAGGTGAGGCCGAAACTTGGACGGCCAGGCGACTGCGCGGAGATGGCCTGCGAGCGCTGCGCAGCCCACGCCCGACACCGGTGCCTAGGGGAGTCCCTGCGACCTGGCCGCTGCCGCATCGAGCTCGGGCGCAAGGTTCCGACCCTCAATATTGAGTCGTCGGTTGCGCGCCCGCTCGATGGAGACCCTGGCGTCCTCTCCCGCATGCCTGCGGTTGAGCTTCGCCCGGAGGTCTTCGGTCCGTGCACTCCTCACGGACGGTGAGTGCACAGAACCGGATGCACCGCCCTGGCGACGGCGCTGCCTGGAAACAGACCCCCCCGCAGAGCCTGGGGAAGCCTGTGCCAGGTTGAGGAGACGGTCGACGTCGTCACGCCATTGTCTGTGCGCGTCTGGCGACGCTGCCTCGCCTGGGGGGTTGCGGAGAGACTCCCTGGCTGCCATGAGGGGCCCGCTCGGTGGGAGCACCGATTGGGCCACAGAGGCCCGCTCCGCTGCACACGGTGGAGCAGCACGCGGGGCCACTCTGGAGGCGGGATGGCGCGAGGCGTGTGGCGCCGTTGACGCCACTTCTTCACCGATCGGGAGGTCATGGTGACCATTTTCCTGCGCCATTGAGGTCGTGAAGGTCGACCGAGCGCAATCCAAACCTAAAGCCCCTACCTGGCGCGCCAAATGTCGGAGGAATTCTCCAGCCGGGTGGCGGAAAGCACCCGCCTAATCCTAGTTAAGGATGGGTTTGGAGGAGACTTAGGAGCGCTCGATCGGTGGACAGATGAACGCAGGAAGGACACGAAGGGTTAGAGTGGTTCGGGCCGCCGGAGCGTAATACCCTACGTCCACTTTGGTGTTGTATTGGCTGTGTGAGCCGCCGATTGTTGAAAACCTATATTCTAACGAGTACACTCTCCCTTTTATAGTGCAAGGGGAGTGCTTACACCGTGCGGGACCCCGACAGGTGGGCCCGGCCAATAGGAGCTGTTCTACGAGAGATATAGAGGTCATCTCCTCGAGCTCCTCTCCGTAGTCCTCTCGATCGAGAAGTTGATGTGCGTATCTACAGCCAGGATATGGCCGTGTACAGCCTTGTCTTGTATAGTGTCCGGCGTCAGCGTTACCCAACAGTGAAGCCGTGCTGTCACTGTTGGGATGGGACCTTCGGTCAGAGGGCGAGAAGGAGCTGTCCCGTGGTGCGCGCACTGTTACAGCGCACGCCTTGGCTCGCCTATTACAGGCCATCATCACGCGCGCAGCGCCGTGACGGGACTGCACACAGTCCGCGTACTGTGCGCGGTGATACGACGCGCCGCCTTCAGAACGGGCGGGCTTACCGCGGTGTCAGCTTACCTGCCCCGTGTGTCAGTGGCAGGCCGCACCTTTTGACTTTGGTGCGCCCGACTCAGCTACCGCATTGAATGCGGGTAGGTGAGGAGGCGACCCGTAAGGGGCCTCAGGCCGCAGGCACGCGGCGGGGCCAGCCCCGCTCCTCCCGCTGGGCAACACGTGGCGGCACCGGACCCCTTCCCGGGGGAAAGGGGGGTCCGGGGCCCCCGTGGCTGGTCGGAGCGGGCTGGCCTGTGATGGTCTGGCCATCACACGTGGCGGCTCCGGACCTCCCAGGGGAGGCCGGGTCTGCAGGAGCTACCCGAGGGCTCTCCCACCCGCCTGGGTGTGCAGAGGCCCCGGACCTTATGGAGTCCGGGGAGGGTCCGGAGACCGTGGTCCCAGCAGTCAGGCCCGGAGGCCGTATGCCACGTGACTCAGAGGTGAGGGGGTGTTCATGGATTATGAGAAGCCAAGGGCCTGGACACCCTAGCAGGAGATACCCCTATCTATGTGTACCGACAGACGCGCAGGAGGCTCAAGAAGCTCAGGGCGTAGTGCTCGGTGAGTACCTAGTCAACTCAGCTCTGGCAACAGTATTATTTGATTCTGGAGCATCGCACTCGTTTATATCCTCGAGCTATGTGGAGAAACACAAAATACCTACAGTACTACTAAAAACACCCCTATTAACCCGGACGCCTGGAGGCGACATCAATTGTCAATTAGGTTGTCCACGGGTAAGGATCAATTTAAGTGGGGTAGACTTTCTAGCAGATTTGGTAGTACTTAAGTCTGGGGAAATAGACGTAATCCTTGGAATGGACTGGTTAAGCCGACACAATGGTCTCATAGGCTGTACCGACAAGGTGGTACACCTAACAAACCCCGAAGGGGTACAAGTGATCTGCCATACCCGGGATAGTAAGTTTGACCCAATGGTGTTTAGCATGAGAGCCAAGCCCTTAGAAGGAGTCCCGGTAGTAAACGAATACCCAGATGTATTCCCCGAAGAGCTTCCCAGTATGCCGCCGGACAGGGATATAGAGTTCGTCATAGACCTTATCCCCGGAACATCTCCTATAGCCAAGAGACCCTATAGGATGGCGGCCTCTGAGTTAATAGAATTAAAGAAGCAACTAGAAGAACTGCAACGAATTGGCTTCATTAGACCAAGCTCGTCGCCATGGGGAGCCCCAGTGCTGTTTGTCAAGAAGAAAGATGGGAGTATGAGGCTGTGTGTAGACTACCGAGCACTGAACGAGGTTACCATTAAGAATAAGTACCCCCTCCCCAATATTGATGACCTGTTCGATCAACTAAAAGGAGCCAAGTACTTTTCCAAGATCGATCTAAGGTCAGGATATTTCCAGCTCAAGATTAGAGAAAGTGATATCCCCAAGACAGCTTTTGTCACCCGATACGGGCAGTTTGAGTTCACCGTAATGTCCTTCGGACTAACCAATGCCCCTGCCTATTTTATGAACCTCATGAATAAAGTATTTATGGACGAGCTGGATAAGTTTGTCGTAGTCTTTATCGACGACATACTTATCTACTCCAAGAGTGTTCAGGAACATGAGCAGCATCTGCGGGTAGTATTGGAAAAGCTGAGAATGCATAGGCTATATGCCAAGTTTACCAAATGTGAATTCTGGCTAGAGAGAGTAGCTTTCCTTGGTCACATTCTGACCGCGGAAGGCGTGGCAGTGGACCCAGAGAAGGTCGAAGCAGTTTCCAACTGGCAGCGACCGACCAATGTTAGTGAAATCAGAAGTTTTCTTGGACTAGCCGGGTACTATCGGAGATTTATTGAGGGATTCTCTAAGATAGCCCGACCCATGACGAAACTTCTTAAGAAGGAGAAGAAGTTCGTCTGGACAGAATCTTGTGAAAGAAGTTTTCAAGAATTGAAGCAAAGGTTGACAACCGCCCCAGTGCTGACCCTACCGGACATTCATCGGGATTTTGTCATTTATTGTGACGCATCCCGACAAGGATTAGGGTGTGTACTGATGCAAGACGGGAAAGTCATTGCATATGCTTCCCGCCAACTCAGGACTCATGAGCAGAATTATCCGACCCATGATTTGGAATTGGCAGCCGTAGTGCATGCCCTTAAGATTTGGAGACACTACCTGATTGGAAATAAGTGTGTGGTTTACTCCGACCTCAAGAGTCTGAAGTATATCTTCACCCAGCCGGATTTAAACCTAAGGCAAAGGAGATGGTTGGAGTTGGTCAAGGACTATAATTTGGAAATTCAGTATCACCCCGGAAAGGCGAACGTGGTAGCCGATGCCTTAAGCCGGAAAACCTATGGACCCAAGGATGACCACCTACGCGAGGAAATGGCACGATTAAACGTGCACGTTGTTCCTCGAGGTTCCAGCCAGGTGCTGAACGTCCGATCAACACTAGAGGATAGAATTAGAGAGGCTCAAAGATCGGATCAGGAGTTGGAAAAGATTTGCAAACAAACGGGAGAAAACAAAGCACCAGGTTTCAGAGTAGACGATAAGGGAACGTTATGGTACGAGGATAGGATTTGTGTACCCCAGAACGGAGACTTCAAACAGATAATCATGGACGAAGCCCATAACTCGGCTTACTCCATCCATCCAGGATCCACCAAAATGTATATGGACATAAGGCAAAAATATTGGTGGAATGGAATGAAGGCGGATATTGCAAGATTCGTGGCTCATTGTGATACTTGCCAAAGGATCAAGGCCGAACATTAGAAACCGGCGGGATTACTGCAACCCTTGCCTATCCCGGTGTGGAAATGGGACGAGATAGGAATGGACTTTGTAGTGGGTCTACCCCGAACACAGAAGGGACACGATTCCATATGGGTAATAGTGGATCGACTCACCAAGTCGGCACATTTCATACCTGTACGAACTAATTACGGTGGAGAAAAGCTAGCAAAACTCTATGTGGAAAACATAGTAAAGCTACACGGAGTACCTAGCAGGATTGTCTCAGATAGAGGGACCCAATTTACCTCTAGGTTCTGGAAAAGCTTGCATCAAGCCATGGGCACCAAGTTAGATTTCAGCTCCGCATATCATCCACAGACGGATGGTCAAACCGAGAGGGTAAATCAAATTATGGAGGATATGCTGAGAGCATGTGTCCTGACTTACGGAAAGGACTGGGAGCAAAGTCTGCCTTATGCAGAATTTTCGTACAACAACAGTTACCAAGCCAGCTTGGGCATGTCGCCGTTCGAAGCTCTCTATGGAAGGAAGTGCAAGACTCCCCTAATGTGGTCAGAAGTTGGAGAACGTGCCCTAGTGGGACCCGCTCTTATAAAAGAAGCAGAAGCAAAAGTAGCGGAGATCCGCGAGAAATTGAAAGCAGCTCAGTCTCGACAAAAAAGCTACGCAGACAAGAAGAGGCGAGAAATAAGTTTCGACCCAGGAGATTTTGCTTATCTCAAGGTCTCGCCTATTCGAGGAACGCGAAGGTTCCATGTACAAGGAAAATTGGCCCCTCGATACGTTGGACCGTATCGGGTTCTAAAGAGAGTCGGAGCAGTAGCATACCGACTGGAGCTATCAGAAGAAATGTCGGATATACATCCAGTATTTCACGTCTCGCAATTAAGGAGATGTTTGAGAGTACCCGAGGGTGAACACGTGCCGGTGGAAGCAATAGACCTGCAACCGGATCTGCGATACCAGGAGGTACCGGTCAAAATTCTGGACACGGTCACTAGGAGGACAAGAAACTCCGAAGTACGGATATGCAGGGTTCAATGGAGCAGGCATGGAGTAGAAGAAGCAACCTGGGAACGCGAGGAGGCTTTAAAGAAGGAATTTCCCCATCTATTTAGGAACCAGCCGAATCTCGGGGATGAGATTCATTTTAAGTGGGGTAGGTTTCTGACATCCCGAAAACTTACCCATAAATTACACGCTAAAATTTTCGTTTTCAAGAACCGTTTTGCCGAAACCCTAACTCCCCGGGAACTGAAGCCGACACTCGAATCCAATCGCGGTCACGTCACCTTTTCCTCTTTGCGCAGCGCGCGAACGCCGCGCACGCGTGGCCGACCAGCCACGGTCGCCGCCGCGAATTTCGCCGCGCGGTCGCCGCCGCGAATACCGCCGGCGCGCGTTAAATTTTCCTTTTTCTTTTTCACACCATTTCTTTCCTCTTTTCTTTTCCTTTTTCCTTTTCTTTTTCCCCTCTCTTTTCCTTCCCTCCCCTTTTCTTTTTCCCTTTTTCTTCCCTCCCTTTTCTTTTCTCCTTTCTTCTTTCCTGCTCCTCCCTCCTTCCCCTGCTCCCGAGCTCCCGAGCCGCGCCGCCCGGCCTCTGGCCCCGGCCACGCCGCCCCGCCCTCGCGCACACGCCGCCGTACGCGCGCGCACCGCCGGACCGCGCGCGCACGCGATCCACGCGATCCACGCACACGGCCACGGCACGCACGCGCAACCGCACGGCCGCCGCGCCGCCCGCCGCTGCCGCCCCGGCCTCGCCGCCCGCGCCGCCCCTGTACCGCACAGCGCCGGCCCCTCCTCCCCACGTGCACGACGTCGCCCTCGGCGCCTGCGCCCCGCCGCACGCCGCGTCGCAACCCCGGGCGCCATTAATGGCCGCCCCGGAGCCGCTCCGCCGGCCACCATCCGCCCGCCCGCACGGCCGCCTATAAATGGCCCCCGCGCACCCCGGCACCTCCACAACCCGCGCCACCGCCCCCCCCCCCCCAGCTCCCTTCCCAGGCCCCCTCGCCGCCCTGCCGGCCCGCACTGCCCGCCGCCGCCCGCCCCGTCGGCCAGCCGCCTCGCACCACCCCCGCCCGAAGTACGGCCCGGAATAGGACCCCCTCCTCCCCCTCTCCCTTTTCCCCCAACCCCGAGCCGCTATCGGGCCCCGGGCCGCCGGGATTGGCCGGCGCCAGACCTCCCCCTCCCTTCCCCTGTTTCCTGCTGGCAGGAGGAGGAAGAAAGGGGCAATTTTGCCCTTAGGCCCTCCCTTTCCCTCTAATTGTTTAAGAACCCCTCCACTCTTTTACAACCTTGCAAAACGAGCCCCCTCTCTTTGCTATTTCCAAAACTGGACCCCTCCATTACATAAGTTTATTTTCCAGTAGATCCCTCGCACTTTTTGTTGCATCTCTAATATTTCTAGGATTCGCAAATAGGTCCCTACCCTTTTTGGATAATCACGAATAAGCCCCTAGACCCTTGTTTAGCCCCTGAAACCCCCTTCGCCTCGTCATTTTATGTGCGAAACGATCTCCGATCGACCCGAAACTTCACCACAATCTTTCTAGTATAGTTCTAGCCATGCCATTAAGAAACCACCCGAAAATATCACCCCTAACTCCGTAACTAAATTATTTCCGATTCAAGTTCAACGATGGAAGTTTTTAGTTCTTTCGCCTGATTGTGTGTCTGTTTGTTTGCGCCCTAGGACACGGAGTGAACGAGGAAGGTCCCGACTGTGACCAGGCGAACGAGGACCAGTTTTGCGATCCCGAGCCCGAGGGACACTGCTTCGACTAGGACCTCCCGCAAGGGTTTGACGATGGCAAGTTCAATCCCGCCCTTTGATGCATGTTTCTGTCCTAGTTTTTATAAACACAACCCAGTGGCCTATTTTATAAAATTGCATGGTTTTGCTTGCTGAAAACATGGTAGGATAGCCACCCTTGTTCGTGATAACCATACCTTGACCACCTGGTTTTATAAAGAAATGTGTGCGTGTGGGAAGGGATAAAATGTGGTTTTGAAAGATGAGTCAGACGGGATGGATGGCATTTCTGTGTGATTTGCCGATTGGTGTGTCCGTACCTGTGTGGTTGGGCAAGGAAGGGAGATATCCATCTTGTCACCCCTAAGGACCGAGTTGATGTGTCATCTCACCTAGCTTCCTGTCGTGCAAACCACTTGACCGTTGTATGGGCAACGGCTTAGCATAAATCCCACTAGTTAGTCTGGTAGCCATCAGGAGAGCTGAGAGCAACGGGTGATCAAGGAGAAGGGATAAGCTCTGTGTGACTTATGCCCCGGTTAAACCTCGGAGATAGGTCGAATGACCCCTTGATGGATCCCGTGGTGGCTAGTCAGGTCTAGCTAAGGTGGGTAATGGCTTTGCTGGGATCTGCACCGACACTAAGGTGATCGTGCTGTGGTACCCCACCTGTGGGTAAAGTTGCACACCTCTGCAGAGTTAAAATCTATTCGAATAGTCGTGCCCACGGTATTGGGCAAGTTACGGTGTGGTCACATAACTAGTGTTTCTCTGGGATTGGTGTGTGTGTTATTTGGAAAATGTCCGGCAGTTGTGCCGTGGGCTACGATGGACGGGGAGTCCGGTAGCAGCTTAGAGTTCGGAACCTGTGTGGATCAACAGCACGTGCTCCTTGGTATTTGAAAACTTGTTTTGAAAATGTTTTAAACGAATCTTTGCATAAAACCAAGTTTTTCCGCAAATAAAACCATAACCCTATCCTTGGATTAACTGGTGCATTTATTTCTATTATTCCCCCTCCGCGGGTGTGATTGGACTTGCTGAGTACGTTCGTACTCACCCCATTCTTATTTTTACAGTGGAAGATCCAGACTACATTCCCGAAGACGTCGAGTAGGGTCCCGTCCTGCACCCAGTCTTGTCTGTGGGTGAGGTCACCGCTGGAACTCCGCATGGCGCAAGACTCTGATGATCCCCTTTTTGTAGCTAGTGTAGTAGTGTGGATTTTAGTTGTAATCCTCGCGATAGTGGCACTTCACTGCCCATTACCGCGAAGGGTTGTACGGTGATGTACCATCTGATGTAATAAAAGTGTTATCAGCCTCCTGGGACTGATAAAGTAACACTTTTAAGTCTTCCCTGATGGGGGGGACGCTTCATTTCGGCCAACCAAGACATCTTTGCATGGCACCATACGACTTGTTTTAGCCCACCCAAGGAAGTGATCACCCCACGTGAAGGACCTCATCATCAATTCCTTCAGGACAATCAAGACATTTTCACAAGTCAACATGTGAATTCTTCCGGTATAACTCCGTTTACTGGTTTACAACCGATATTACGTGCAAGTTTGTTGAAGGGGCCTCGCTCCCATTGTTCCAGTAATGCTCAGATTACTACTTTCCAACTAGTACTCTATGTTACCGAAGGGGCCTTGCTCCCATACTTCCAGTACAACTCTATTTACTAGTTCACGATTGGTATACGTGCAAGTTTACTGAAGGAGTCTCGCTCCCATACTTTCATTACAACTTCGTTTACTGGTTCACGACTGGTACATGTGCAAGTTTACTGAAGGGGCCTCGCTCCCATACTTCCAGTACAACTCCGTTCTACTGATTTACGACCGGTATTACACGCAAGTTTGCTGAAGGGGCCTCGCTCCCATACTTCCAGTAATAGATTACTAGTTTCCGACGAGTATGCTATGTTACTGAAAGAGCCTCGCTCCTATACTTCTAGTAACAGATTACTAGTTTCCGACTAGTATGCTATGTTACTGAAGGAGCCTCGCTCCCATACTTCCAGTACAACTCCGTTTACTGGTTTATGACCGGTATTACATGCAAGTTTACTGAAAGGGCCTCGCTCCTATTGTTCTAGTAACACTTAGATTACTAGTTTCTGACTAGTACTCTATATTAATGAAAGGGCCTCGCTCCCATGTTTCCAATACAATTCCATTCTACTGGTTTACAATTGATATTATGTGCAAGTTTGCTAAAGAGGCCTCGCTCCTATACTTCCAATAACAGATTACTAGTTTCCGACTAGTATGCTATATTACTGAAGGGGTCTCACTATATTTCAGTTACAACTCCATTCTACTAGTTTACAACTGATATTATGTGCAAGTTTGCTGAAGAGGTCTCGCTCCCATACTTTCAGTAACAGATTACTAGTTTTCGATTAGTATGCTATGTTACTGAAGGGGGCCTCACTCTCATACTTCTTGTAACACCCAGTCTACTAGTTCTCGACTAGTATTCTTGGTTACTGAAGGGGTCTCGCTCCTATACTTCCAGTACAACTCCGTTCTACTGGTTTACGACCGATATTATGCACAATTTTGCCGAAGGGGCCTTGCTCCCAGACTTCCAGTAACAGATTACTAGTTTTTCAACTAGTATTCTATGTTACTGAAGGGACCTCGTTCCCATACTTCCAGTATTACTCCGTTTACTAGTTCTCGACTAGTTATACATGGAGTTTACTGCAAGGGTATTGCTCCCAACACGGTTTCATATATATCAGTTACAACATACTTTTATATTTACCTTGCAGGTGACCTGATCTGGACCGTGCTGCTGGGCGAGTGGGATTCAACTCCGACTAGTTGGCTTTATCAACAACCGCCAACGACTACTTCGACTTCACGAGAACGCTCGACTACACGTCGCAGACTACAACAACTACTCGTTGGATTCGATTTCGACTGGTTGGGTTCATCAACAATCGTCGGTGACTACTTGACTTCGTGAAGAAGGCACGGCGACACGCTGGCGACTACTTCGACTACTCGTTTTGCCTACAAGACTACTCCGAATCGACTCTGCTCAGCTACACGCTGACAACTACTTCGACTACTTGTCTCGCCTACAAAACTAGTTGGAATCAACTCTGCTCGGTGACACGCTGGCGACTACTTCGACTACTCGTTTCGCCTACAAAACTAGTCGAAACGACTCCGACTAGGAGGCTTCATCGATAGTTCAAGATTTAGCAGCAACTTGGCCGATGCCTAGGCTCGGGGGCTGGTACCACCGACTAATAGGCATATACTATGCGACTCATCTAGCTTCCAGGCTCGGGGACTGAATACGACACAGCTCTCAGCAACCAAGGTTTGATTTGAGTGGTAATTTAGGGCGCTTTTTGGTGAAGATATTTGTTTAACCATTTTTTCAGGGAATTCATCCCGAAAAAGTGGTTTTTCGAATTTCTGTACCAACTTGCCCATCTTAACCATCAAATCTTTACCATTATATGTTGCATACCACGATTCTTTGGATACCTGGAGAATTTGGATTCAAGGATCGAGGGCTGCAGGGACACGTGTCATCAGCAACTTATTTTTCAAATCTTTTAGAAGATAAGGATAGAAGACTCAAGACTAAATTGACCCTCAGTCTGATTCTACGAGTCAACCTAAGGCTCGGAGGCTACTCCATATGGAGTGCGAGTTCAATCGCACCTCATA
Source organism: Panicum hallii (assembly GCF_002211085.1). NCBI lineage: Eukaryota > Viridiplantae > Streptophyta > Magnoliopsida > Poales > Poaceae > Panicum > Panicum hallii. Next base: position 8,893,874 of record NC_038042.1, read on the forward strand.
TAAAAGAAGACTTGATAACTACTCGGGGCATGAGCACCTCACAGCTTTGACGCAGCCAAGGAAGTACTCGGAAGACACCTTCAAGATGGAGTTCGGGAGAACTCGAGGACGCCTTTAGAAGTACTCGGACGCCTGCAGTACTCGACTACGAAGAGCTCGGGGGCTTGTTAGACCCGGGCCCATGGGAACTGTTCACATAGCGTACATTTCCTAGGATAAGGGATGTGATATGGCTCACGCCCTACATCTGTTGTAACTACTCATAGCGTAGTAGGACTACTCATACAGTAGTGAGCCGATAGGAAACTATCCGAAAAGTACTCGGGTAGGACTCCTGGGCTTGTATCCGACTAGAACTTCCATATAACCCTGTCCCTCCATACTATATAAGGGCAGATAGGGACCCCCTCCAAACAGGAGATCACCCGATCACCACCTAAGGGCAATACAAACCACATAGGACGTAGGGTATTACGCTATCGGCGGTCCGAACCTATCTAAACTTTGTGTTTCTTGCACCTTCAAGTTCCTAATCTCGGCAACACCCTACCTACAAACTCACCACCTCGGGGGTATCCCTCGGTGGGCATGGCGGTAAAACACCGACAATCCCTCCAAATTTCAACCCTTTCAATCTAGGCAATCCATATGAAGGCAACTTCAACATTTCTTCCAATGGAGTGTTTGGAAGAGAAGTTGCCGTTGAAGATGTTCAATCTTCATCACCAGTTGAGCCAATGCCTTTTGTTCTTGGCGCTGGCAGTTCAAGTCTAGCCTCCCCAATATCAGTAGCACCATAGGTGAATGGAGATTTCATTAATCAAGTGTGGAGTGATAATAGTGAAGGTGAAGGAAAGAAAGGAGGGTATGAATTGGACTAAACAAGAAAATTTTAAGCTAATTAGTTCATTCCTACATCAATCCCAGTTAATAGAAATTCACAGAAAGGTGAAAATTTCTAGAAGAACATAGTGGCATAATTCAATAGCATGATCATGCATCCTATTGAACGAAGGGTAAAATTTTCTAGGAATGGGAAAATTTTGGTTTGCCTCTCATTAACTCACAAACCAAGCATGCCCTCATTCTTGCTCCGGGCTTCTTGCAATAGATACTTGACCTCATATTTGAACTTAGGAAGGGGATTCTAATGGAGAGCGAGGGAATTCTCTTTTTCTCATAAATAGGTTGAAGGATCTCTTTTATATCTCGTGAATTGAAGCCAGAGATTATTGGCTGCCTATATACTCCATCCAAACTTTTAGGAATTCTAAAAGAGTTTAGACATGAAGGAAAAAAGAACTTTGTGTACCTCTATCGAACCTCAAGACAATCCTATGTTGGTGCCACTTTTGTTGGCATGGTGAAAAGTGAAATTAATTACATGCATAGGGGTTAGGCTTAGGGGTGGTAAAAGGCCTCAAATTTAGTCTAGATAATCTAAGGATCAGTCTCTTATCTTATATAATTTTAAGCTAAAGATATATAAGAGTCAAATTGGATTGTGAAGAAGAGAGCACTAGAGGCATGATCCATTACCACCCCTAGTTGGATTTTGCGGGTACTCACAAGTCCTTATCTTTGTGGACAAATTTCAAATACTTGAAGTCCTTATATTTTTGAACGGACAGATGAAACAAAGAGAAAACCTCATATGTGGTGTACGCTGGTACTTCAATCATATTCGTATTTCCTATTATTTTGCTACATAAATTCACTTTCCAAATGTTAGATCTTCCAGAGCATCTCCAATAGTTGTAAAAAAGGCTTCCAATGATCTGGTTTCGGAATCTTATCAAAATTTATTGGAAAAATTGTAGTTACTCGAAGATCAGTTCCCCAAAAATTAAATTTGTAGCACATTAACCATCGGTCTATTAGTATCGACCATACATTTTGTGAAAATTGTTGGAGACACGCAAGATCTATTTTGGTACAAAAATGGAGTATCAGGTGCTCATAGACCTTCCCTATACTTGGTTACATTGGCTCCTAATTTTGGGTTAGCCAGAATATGGAAGAAGTCTATATAACCCCCAACCTATTGCAGCTGTACTACTTTACTGCACTAACTATAAAACCGAATATTTAACACCCTTAACTTTGCGAAACCATTCACTTAGCCCCCTTTTCTAGTTTTGCCGAGTGGTTTTGTATATGTGGCGGCTGAGCTGGATAGAAACGTTGAGATGGACCATTTGACAAGTGGGCCCTGCTTGTAAGTGACACCTCTTCGCCCCTCTCTTCTTCTCCCACCTCTCTCTGCCTTCTCCCCTCTCTTCTTCTCCGACCTCCTTCGCGCCGACTCATCTGCCACGGATGGTGCCGAGCTGCCTCCCTTGCCACCCCCTCGGATCGCGGATCACCCGCCAGCTGTAGTCGTTGTCGCGAATGACCGCGACCCACACGCATAGGCGGCCGTCGACGCCTCCTGCCTGCTGTGGCGCTCCTATCGCCCGTTAGGTCACACGATGTGACGTAGTGGGTAAGGTCGGATCCTGCGGAGCCCGCAGCCAACGGGAACAAGGCTATGGCTCCGGCTGCGCCCAACAAGAAGGGGGCGAGAACGGCAGCGGGTGATGCAGCGGGGCAGGACTCGTCGCTGGAGCGGGATAGCGGGGAGGCGAACCGATTCAGGTGCCACAACGACATGCTCCTAAGCAGGACCGCCGAGGATACGAAGCAGGTATCGATGTTCGAGGCAAGGCTCGCGAGCTCGAGGCTAACGCCGCCGTGCTTGCTGCCGAGGGTGCAGGGTGCTGCTCACGGCGTCGCTCCGGGACGCGGAGGAGCGCGAGGCGCAGGCGCAGGCCAAGGTCACGGCATGGCTCCAGGTGGCGTCGGGTTCCGCTTTGGGAGACGGCCCGACACCGACCGATGAGTGCAATGTGGAGGAGGTAGGCGAGGGAAATCTACTGGAGGATGAGGGGGAGAAGGGTGTTAGAGGGTGGGAGAGACCGAGAGTGCTGGGAGAAGAAGAGAGGGGAGAAGAGGTTCCGCTTATAAGCGGGCCCCACATGTCAGATGGTCCACCTCAGCATTTCTATCCAGCTCAGCACGCCACATAAACAAAACCACTTGGCAAAACCAAGAAAGGGGACTAAGTGAATTGTTTCGCAAAGTTAAGGGTGTTAAATATATAGTTTGGGGGTGAAGTAGTCCAGCTACAATAGGGGGTGTTATGTAGACTTCTTCCGCCAGAATACTCTAGTACAGGAACGGTTTGTGCTAGCGGTTTATCCTGCTGCTCCCCACCGCAGCCAGCGCCGACGACGAATCTATTGCTTGAGCTCAACCACACCCGGCAGCTCCATCTTGGCGCTTTTGTTGGTCCTGCTATTGCATTGCAAGATCATGATCTCAGTCTTGCCGGCTGATTTCGTGGTTGTGCAGGCATCGGAAGTTGGATCGTTGTTGAAGAAGGAAACTGTTGCATTAGGGTCGGAGAAGAAAATTCGAATCCTCCGAGCATCCATGCTACCTCCTCTAATAAATTTCAACGTCTCGGACGGCCGAAAAGGCGAACAGAGGCGTTTTAGATTTCTTTCCGCGTAGAAAAGTGTTGCTTGTTTCATTCCTGGTCTCCTCCTTCCTCCTCCGCCTCCTCCTCTTCCTGGTCCCCTTCCTCCTCCCCATCCTCCTCATGCTGCTTGCTCGGTTTCTGGTTCCCTTCCTCCTCCTGCTCCATTCCTGGTCCCCTTCCTCCTCTTGCTGTTTGCTCCATTCTTGGTCCTCCTCCTCCTCCTCCTCCTCCTCCTCCTCCTGTTGCTGCTGCTTGCTCCATTCCTGGTCTACTTCCTCCTCCTCTGCCTCCTCCTGCTGCTTGCTTCATTCCTGGTCCCCTTTCTCCTCCTCTGCCTCCTCCAATTGTTTTCTCCTCCTCTGCCTCCTCCTCCAATTGCTTGCTCCATTCCTGGTCCCCTTCCTCCTCCTATGCCTCCTCGTGCTGCTTGCTCCATCCTGAAACCCCCCGACCCCCCCCCCCCCTCCTCCCCTTCCTCCTCCTCCTGCTTGCTCCATTCTTCCTCCTCCTCCCATTTCTCCTCCTGGTGCAGCTAGCTCCACAAAGGGTTCAGTGATTCAGTCAACGTTATCCTTGCTCCTCGCTAATTAGAGTGCCTCTCTAAATGATTTGGTTTGATGAGCTCCCCAGGTGGCCCAATCAGATCACCCAGTGTCATTCATGGGAAGTCGTGGAACAATAACTCAGCCACCTTTGGCAGGGCATTGTCCAATGCCATCATTCTCCACTTCCTCACCTTCAGCATGTGCTCAGACAATTTCCCTCATGAGTAGAGAAGAATCCACAACCTATTTGGAAGATGGGTTGCGTAGTCACCTAAAGGGCGGTGTGGACAACATTGTAAAGGGATCTCAGCCTTAGAGCCTCATAAAAAACTAAGATAACACTACTGACCGCCGCCTCCAGCTCATGTTTCAAGCCCACCGTCAATCCCCTCACTTCTCTGGTTGTCATGTTGTTTTGGGTTGTCTCGTGGATATAGACTTGATCTTCAAATCCTGGCAATGTGTAGAAGAGGTCCTCCATAGCATTGTGGTTTGGAACATTAATAAATTTGAAAGACACAATATGCAAATTACAGTTAAGTCAAGATGTACTACAATAGAGAATGCTCGCGGCCGAAGATCAAGCTGTCTTACCTTCTGCCCTAGTGAGCCGATCCAATTCTCATCTTCACCACATTCATGAAGTCTGGAACCTCATTTTCGGTGATTATATTGTCAAACATGAAGCAGTGGCCCCAACCTCTTGTAGAACCTCATCAGGCAACACAGTCACCATCACGTGCCCAAAGCCGGCGAAGTAAAGGTTTGTATCACGGAACAAAAGCAACATCTTGCATGCGATGTCATTCGCAATGTGCAGCACGATGTTGTGGTGGCTGATATTGTGTGAACCGATCGAAGGAACAGCGAACGGGTTTGGAAGAGGGAGAACTGATATGAGCTGCTTACCACCAACACAGATGTATCAACCTATATAAAGCACTGCTGGCAGTCCGTAAGCGGGTGGCCACCTTCCCATTTATGCTAGCGGTTGCTAATACCGACCATCACTACCGTAAATGTGAAGCGCTAGCGCAAACTATTTCTATACTAGTGATATGGTGCCTGCGGGGCATGCTTTATGACAATTGTTGGAGGGCGATTTTCGCTCTTCACATCCAAAATTTGATTTTTAAGGAAGGTGTATTAGGAATTGTTGGATACGCTCAGAGTTACTCAATGTGTTAAAGAGTGTGATGGATGAGTGTGCATGCATATACATAAGTGTCTGTGCGTGTACTATATTTGAAAGGAAAAAAATACGCGCAAGGAGCCAACTTCAATGACTACTGATTACGAAATAATTATTGACACTAAATCAATGGAGTACAAATGATCGACATCACGTACTGTATTGACATCATGAGTAATCATACGGCGCTGCATGAGAACGCACACATAGGTTAGGAACGCGCTGCTGCTAAACTACCTGCTGTACGTTGATCCAGCGAACTTGCTTCCTTCACCGTCTATCGCAACCGGACGCGCTGTTCGCAGCTCTGGTCGCTGATGGACATGTCGGCGACGGCGATCGTCGCGGTGCAGTTCATCTCCAGCACCACGCGGCGGCGCACCAGCCCGCCCAGCACGGCGACGCGCCCGCGCACCCGCGTGGCCGTGGCCACCGCAACGGCGCCCGCCCCCACGTCCCCGAGGAACGCCGGGTCCCCCAGGAGCGCGCCCACGGCGACGTCCACCGTCACGTTCATCCGCACGGTCCGCCGGGCCGGCGCCGTGCCGGGCGGCCCCGTGGCCTCCCCGACCTGGCGCGCGCGGTAGTACACCGACGTCTCCGTCGCGGCGTACCGCAGCGACGCGGCGTTCGGGTTCTTCACCGACACGTCCGCCACCACCGTCAGGGTCAGGAGCGGCGGCGGCGTCGACGAGGACGGCGACGAGGAATACGCGGCGGCGGCGCCAGGGTCCTTGAGGGAGATGGCGTTCATCGTCATCACGGGCTCGCGGACGCGATACACGGTCAGCGTCACGGCGAGCAGGGCGGCGGCGATGAGGATGCTGCCAATGCCACACGAGACGAGCGCGCAGCGGAGCCGCCGCGACGGGGGCTTGACGACGGCGCCGCTGCCGCCCATGGCACTGGTGGACCGGATCATCGGAGGCCGAGTGCTGGGTGGTTGGAAGAGAGGTAGGAGAATGGTGCAGGTGAAGTGGTAGGCAGCTGTGGTAAGTAGTGAGTGGGTGATCATGGAGGTTCAATGCCTCATTGTATGTAGGAGTATATAAAAGGGTTCGGTAAATGGTTTGTGGCCTTTATGATGATTCTGAGCTAGTACTAACTTCGAGTGTCACTCATTTTCTTTTCCTCACCTAAATCATTTATGTCTTGCTGACATTTAGCCATAAATTAATATGTTGTTATGAACCGAACTAAAATTGCCCCATCTTATTTTCACTGTTTCTTTCTTGTTACCAAAGGAACCTATTTATATATATATATATATGAAACTAGCACAAGTTGCGCAACGATTCTCCTGACAACATACAATCTAAACTGGTTGGCATTTGATCCATTTCATAGCATGCTTTTGTCTAGTTGTTACATTCAAAATTGACATAACATTTACAAGCTGCCCCTGGAGAAACTACAAACTTTAGTCATTTTCACCTCAGGGGCTATCTGTAAACAAAACTAATCTATACTCCTTCGATCCACTTTGTCCACTTAATCCCTTGAACAAAATTTAAATTTTATTTACCCCCCGAACCATTTTATTTACTTCCCGAACAATATACTTAATGAGATTTTTTTCATCACGTATAAGGTTAAGTTTTAAGTTCAAACTTTATGAGCGGACAAAGAACATGATATTTTGTGCTATAAATATACATTAATAATTTTACATGATTATTTTATTACATGATCCTAAAAAGACAAAATTGCATGTAAAGTAATTGTGAAAAATCCTTATGTATTTTTCTGTTGTAGGATATCGTGCTGCAAGTCACCTCATAAAATTTTAATATGATACTCAGTTTATGTGCGGAGAAAAGAAAATGAGAAATCTCATTTAAGTGTAGATTGGACCAAATAAAATAGTTTGAGAGAGTAAAGTGAGCTTGAAAATTATTTAAGGGTTTAAGTGGATAAGGTGGATTGATAAGGGTAATAAAATAGACTATTTTCCCTGTAACATATCACGAGCATAATTAGATCCTATGGAATTCATTGTTTACTTTTTTAAATGTGCTAGATGTTAATACTCCTATCTATAGATTTAGTCAAATTTAGAACAATTTAGTTTAGAGAAAACTTAAAAGTTCTTATATTTATTGGTAAAAGGAGTAGTTAATACTAGATAAACATGGTTTTATGAGGCATCTGATTTTTTTCCCTCTAAAAGTAGCTATTGGATGAAGATCCATTGCAATGATCAATCGACTCGTCCCATCTCTTGTAGATTTGTTCCTTTCTTGTTTCCCTACTAATCCCCCTCGACTATGTGTTTTTTAAACATGGCACAGATAATGTACGTGTACGCACGCTCACCTCGTAAGCGCGCACACCCAGTTCAAACCCTTGTCCTGTGAACAACGACACTGCTACCAAGACAAAAACTTCTACACATCAAAAACTACCGTTGCAATCTCAAGATGCTACTTGTTCCGGTTATAGTATGAAATTACGCATTATTCACATTAATTCAAGGGATTTTCGAGACGGCCAAAGATCTGCAAGGTTCAACACCAACATAGCATTCCCTCCAAACACGTAGACATACAGACAAAATACGTACTCTTCACATTAATTCAAGGGATTTTTTTTCAAATCTAGAAATGCACTCTTCATGGGACAGATGGAGTACGTGTTTTACACACGCTTAGACTTCCTCGCAGATTTCATTTCTGTTCATACCGTGCTGGGTCAAGGCTGAGCGATTCACCCAGTTATCACTGAGAAGCCCCGGTCTGCTACTGGAAGTCACAGGGAAATTTCACTTGCATTTGCACCCACACGAGACTGCGGCGTTCAACTTGCAGGTCTTTGGCTCACTTACTTGTCAATTCAACGAAGGAAATATGATGCCACCTGAATTTAAGGTTGCCGAGCCTTTGAAAGTTCAAGTAGAGAGTGAGCCACTAGCAATGAAGAAAACCTCAAATGGAGAGCAAACAATTTTGAATTCTTGACAGGAACTGCAAAGAAATGGACAAATTTTGGTCAGAGTAAAGTAGTAGTCTAACAGAGATTTGACTAAAGTTCAGTTTAACTAACTCGCACATGACAACCTATGCATCTATAACTAGTGCACCAGTGCAGAAACATTCTTCTGCAAACATCACAACTCAAGACATGGCGAAAGGAGTTGGGATCAAAATGATCCTTTTCTTGGCATTCAGCTCAGCAGTTGCCCAAAATGTTACAGAAAGCAAAGTAGAAGAATTCCATGTAGGGGTGGTACTTGATTTGGGAACAACAGTGGGCAAGGTAGCACATACCAGCATTTCAATTGCTGTCGAGGATTTCTATGTTGTCCATCCGAACTACACCACACGGATCGTCCTCCACGTTAGCGACTCCTTGAGTGATGATGTCCAAGCTGCATCTGAAGGTGAGTGTCATCCTTATATGGATTTTGACACTCGACAGAGTACGTGTTTACTTGATTATGTACTGTTTGCACACTTGTATCTTGGAAGTTTGGCATTTTGAACACAGCAAACCACTTGAAAGTCTATAAAGCTGTTGCGCTCGCGCTCCATTTAAATGGTTGCACAGAATAAACAGAGTACTGCAATATGAAGAGGCAAAAGGTTGATGCATTAGATGAAAAATGTGTTGGGGGTGGGGGGTGTCTGGAATAGTACAGAGTTACATGGCATTGACAATCATGTCTTGAAAAGCACTTCGTGAAATGGGAAAACATGATATGTCTATATTTAGTGACACTTAACTTTGAAATCCATATAGTTGCTTCGCTGCAGGTACTGCATCCGAGGGGAGAAAACAAAGCTATGCATGTCCTTGTGTTTATAATTGAAATAATTTGTACCATAGCTTTATGTTGATATGGTAGCCAATGCAACCTTACAGGGACAACCTTTTTGATACGTTCCATTGCCATAATTTATGGCTAAAAAGTGTAGTGAGTCATTGAATTTTAGTAGTCCATCCATCTCTTGTGAATACTACTTTGATATAGCTATTCCAAACGATTCAATTCTGGGTACTATCTGAATATAAGAAATTTGCTTCCATCAAAAAGTTGAAGCCTGACTCTACGCATTTATACAGTTCTTGATTTGCTGGAGAACTACAATGTCCAAGCTATAATTGGCCCACAGAAATCTTCTCAAGCTGTGTTTATATCAGCTCTCGGAAATAAGCATCAAGTCCCAATTATATCATTCACAGCAACAAGCACATCTTTATCTTCCCGTAGACTTCCATATTTTGTTCAAGCAACAGCGCGCGACTCTGCACAAGTGCGTAGCATCGCGTCCATAATCAAGACCTACGATGGAGAGAGGTGGTGCCTATCTATGTAGACAACGATTATGGTAGACGTATTATACCAGACCTTGTTGATGTCCTTGAAGGAATAGATGCCCATATTCCTTATCGGAGTGCGATAGATGAACCAGCAACAGGTGAACAAATTACCCAAGAACTCTACAAGCTGATGACAATGCAAACAAGGGTCTTTGTCGTTCACATGGCCGCCTACTTGGGCTCCCTCTTCTTCACAAAAGCAAAAGAAATTGGCATGATGAGCAAAGGATTTGTTTGGATCATAACAGATGGACTAGCAAGTCTTATAGATTCCCTAAATCCTTCAGTTGTGGAAGCAATGAATGGTGCCTTGGGGGTTGAGTCCTATGTTCCTAAATCAACAGAACTTGACAATTTCACCGTGAGATGGTATACGAGGTCCCGAAATGATCATCCAAACTACCCAACATTGAAATTAAACATCTTTGGACTACGGAGCTATGATACGATCTGGGCAGTAGCACAAGCAGCAGAAAAGGCAAAGGTTACTGAAGCAAAATTTCAGAGACCACCTGCACTGAAAAACTACACAAGTTCAAAAACCTTAGAGAACTCAAGAAACGGTCCAGCAACCCTAAAGGTGATTTTGCAAACTAAATTTGAAGGCTTAAGTGGTTACTTTGACCTTTCAGATGGACAACTGCAAGTTTCCATGTTTCAGATAATAAATGTAGTTGGAAAAGCACATAGAGTAATTGGGTTTTGGACTGCACAAAATGGAATTTGACAACAGTCAGATCAAAGGACATCAAACACAACATACAGCACCGCGCGTAATTTGAATATCGTGATTTGGCCAGGAGAATCAACAGAGGTGCCGAGAGGTTGGGAAATTCCAACAAACGGGAAGAAGCTTCAAGTTGGTATAGTCGCAGGTGGAGGGTATACAAAATAAATATATGCCAATGAAGACTCCCACACAGGTGTGGTTAAAGCAAGTGGCCTTGCAATTGAAATACTTTGCATGTTTACCTTTTCAAGTCAAAAGTACAAGTTTATGCTTTCGAGTATCTGATATTTCTTATATCACGGTGTGACTTCAAACTAAACAGACTACTTCAGTTTCACTTCCAATACCATAATAGACACAGTTCATTACTTCTATGGTACTTTTGCATGACACCCCTTTTTTATTATTTTTATTTTTTATTTTTTTGAAAAAAATAGGATTCTAAACCCCAACCATATGAGATGGCTTAAATCTGTGCACACGGAGATTTGAACCGTGGCTGCTAGCTCCACTCTACAATGAGCTAGCCAACCAGGCTAAAGTCCACTTGCCCACCCACACACCTTATTCCTTTTATTCACATTTGCTTAAACAATTTCTTTTACATTCTGACAGAAGTATGACATAGCAGTTGTAGACATAACAATTAGGTACAACAGAAGTTTGAACGTTGACTTCACTCTACCATACACTGAATCAGGGACAGCAATGGTTGTTCCTGTCAAGGAAAGCATAAACAAGAATGCATGGATTTTCTTGAAGCCTTTGACACCTGGCATGTGGTTTGGAACCATCATGCTCTTTATCTACACAGGGATTGTGATATGGTTATTGGAGCTTCTAGGCAACAAAAATGTTCATGGTCCAATTCCACGGCAGCTGGCTACAATGATATATTTTTCATTGATTGAAGAGAGTTGAGTGCGCTTATCACAATACTCTTTTTCCTGTAATTTATTAGATAGATACAACATAATGATCAAGTTGGTATGCCTTTTATCCTCGCAAGTTACTTTCATACAGCAAAATTCCACAACTTGGAAAAATATGTGTATTGTTTATATGGTTTCCACTAAATGTGCTGCATTCATAAGCCATGTCCTACAGCTAGGGGTGGTAATGGATCATGGCCCTAAAGCCCCCTTCACAATCCAACTCAGCCCTTAATCATCCTTAGCTCAAAATATATAAAATATGAGCCCAGCTCTTTTTGAGCCCGATCCTAAAAAGGAGGACAAATCTTGTATAAAAAGATACAAAGCCAATACGAATTTACAAATGCAAGAAGGAATAGCTCCCACTGTGTGTGTCAAAATACTACCAAATCTTGAGTTTGATTGGTTGTTTTTTATAGAGTGCATAAACGGTTCTCAAACTTGTTTATGGGTGTCATATAGGTTCTCAAACTTTTAATTTGCATATTTAGATCCCTAAACTTGTTAATTGTGTCCCTCAAGGTCCAAATATCAACAATAAGCATGTGCTTGCCTATGTGGCGTCACTTAAATATACCTCCAATTGCCACACACTTTGCCCTCCATGAATGACTTCGACCTCTCGCCATGACAGATAGATGAAGTGGAAAAGAAGATGGGATGACATTTGGGTCTCCCTAGAACAGTTATTAATTAATGATGAGTTAAAAATTTGGTAACATGGATGGCACATAGATGCCAGCCGCGAGGTAAGCGAATCAACACTACTAATTAGAGGGATTTGGACCTCACGTGAACAACTTCATTTAATAGTTCAACGACCTATGTGACAATGATGGACAAGTTTAGGGGCTGCTTGTACACTTTACTTTACTCATTTATTTTTCTTTTCAGAACTTTCATTTATGATGTCTGAAAATAATCTTAATTCGTAATGTAATTCCTGCAGAAGAGAAGGTGAAACGCTTTATCTCCCGGATCGTATTGGTGATATGGCTGTTTTTTATTGTGGTACTTAAGTCATGCTACACTGCAAGCTTGACATCCATGCTAACTGTGCAACAGCTCCAACCAACTGTAACAAATGTTGGTGAACTCCTAAAAACTGGAGAATGCGTTGGGTATGGGCGTGGTTCCTACATTAAGGGTGTTTTGGAAGACCTTGGTTTTGACAAATCAAAGATCAAGCCCTATGATACCCTTGAAGATTTTCATGGTGCACTTTCCAAGGGAAGCAAGACTGGTGGTTCTGCTGCCTTTGTAGGTGAAATCCCATACATCAACCTATTTCTTGCAGAGCATTGCAAGGGATACACCATGGTTGGGCCAATATATAAGACTGCTGGTTTTGGATACGTAAGTTCAACTGTATTTGTCAAGTTTACTTTGGGATACCCAAGTTCACTCTCAGCTTTATTTAAGTTTTACATCAATGCGACGGCCTGAGCTGGGGCACCCGAGTTTACAAAATGGTTTATCTTCTTCATCAGGCATTGCAGAAGGGATCGCCTATAATTGGTGGCATCTCACAGGCAATCCTCAACATAACAGGGGGAGACACTATCATTCAAATCGAGAAGAAATGGATAGGAGATCAAAACAACTGCCAAAATGTGGGTACCATATCTGGTACAGGTAGCCTCACCTTTGACAGCTTTGCAGGACTCATCATCGCTACTGGAGTTGCCTCAACCACTTCTCTCATGGTCGCCTTGATAATCTATTTCTGCAAAAACAAACAAGTAGGACATGAAAATGGTGACTCGGAACAAATCATGCCACAAGAAGAAAATAAAGATAGTGGAGATGGAGAAAAGCAGTGCCAAGAAGCCGCCGGAGCCAGAGGGATGCATGAACAAATAAACAATGTTATGCGTAATGGCTCACTTGTCATTTGCAGAGGTGAAAGGATTCGTAGCTCGTGGGTGTCGTCAAGTTCAGCTCGATTTTAGCTAAGTTCATGTTCAATTAGTAATTAACCTTGCCCGAGCAGATTTTTTTCCTTTTTCACCTAGATTTCAGCATATTATCCTTAGCCTACAAGTATTGGTGCAAACTGGCTACCCAGACATGCTCATATTGTATTTACAGGCCAATCTATCATGATTTTTATATTATTAAATTTCCTAAATTAAGACTTGCCTAAGGCTCTAGAGGGAAAGCTATTTCTCTGCATAAACAGAAATCCCAGAGGAAGCGAACTGCCCTCCAAGCTACTTTTGCTCAAATCAACCGAATGATACAGTGGAACAACAGAGTAAATTGGTCCCTCGGGTTGGATACTTTCGCTTCGATGGCCAGGATAATTTCACTGCCTATTCCGTTATTCTACTGCTCGGCCATGTACCTGCAAGCAAGATTCAGCGGCCGTCTGATGGGTTAAGAACAAACGAACGTACCCTTGGAAACGCCGACCCGGTCCCCCTGAGCTCAGACTCCTGGGGCGCGGTCGGCGTTGACTTCCCCGGGAAGGACTCCATCCAAGCTCCATGGCCAGTCCCGATCTTGAAAGTGGAAAGTGGCAACGGAGCGGAGCGGAGTTACTTGAAGCGACCCCGCAGGCGGCGGCGGCGGCGGCGGCGGAGCCGTGGCCTACGCTACGACGACGTTACGGCCCGCGTACGTGTCCCAACGATGACTTGTCCTTCATCTGCGCCACTGGTGGACCAAAACATCGCTGGGCTCTGTCGGAACTCGGAACCGTTTGGCAGGCTTTCGGCTTCGTGCGAAAGTTTCAAGGGAATGAAAGAAACGAACCTGTTTGTAAGCCGCTTCCAATTTATCTAGGGCGCTCGTGTTGGTCAAGATTGATGCATGGAAAGGAGCAGATTGCCTAGTTTTTTTAAATTTTAGAGCAAATTCTTTGAATGCCATCAAAATTTAAAATTTATAGTCATCCTTATATGCCATTGAAAATTTAGTTATCCCTTCATTGCTATTGGGCCAAAGCTCGACCACCACCTCGCCATGCGCCCCGTCCGCCACGCGCGCCGTCTGTCCGTGCCGTGGGCCCGTGGCCGCATCCACCATGATCTCATGCGCCCGTTGGCGTCAGGCGGAGGCGAGTGTGCAGCCATGCATCAGCGAGGGCGACGAGCTGCAGCGCAGGGGGCAACGGTGGCGCATGGGCAGTTCGCGCGTCGTCACCGCCGCACCTGAGCCTGGAAGCGCGGCCGTTCGCGCAGCCGTGACGAGGCCAACAGCGGGGATGACGTGCTGCTGGCGTGCTTCAGGCTGGTCTCTGGACAAGCGACCCGCCATGAGAGACCCGCCATTTAACGGAATGGCACAGAAGGGATGAAAACTCAAAATCCGATGGCAGTGAAGGGATGACTAAATTTTCAATGACGTATAAGGGACGGCTATAATTTTCGATGGCATTTAGAGAATTTCCCATTAATTTTATTTCCCCTCACCTTGTATGCTCTTCGACCTGATTCCTCTGGAACTCCTCGAGTCGTAGGCTCATAGCATCACTCGACTAATTAGGGTTTAGGTTTGGGTCGGCTCAGGTGAGACCGGGTTAAGCAAGGGCTGGAATGATTGGTGTCACTATCATGTCTGTCGTTGCCTCGTGTCATCGTGTGCAGAGTAACTTTCCATTGATTTAGCATAAACCATTCTTTTTATAATAATTTAGCATAAATCATTGTTGTCGGGTGACAGCAGCATTGTGGATCCGAAGGCAAGGTTCTTGCGACGAGAACCATGCATACGGTGTTGGGAATGACCCATGTTTTTCTAGAAACAAGGCACAAACGTAAACGCTCACAGCAAGCACCTCATGATCAGGAGACAGAACCAAGCATATCTTGTCGAAGCCACCAGAGGCACATCGTGTCAGCTCTCAGTTTACAGCAATTGCAAGACTTATCATGCGAGAAACGTGGTTTCCGGCTTCATCCAGCCGATACCTTCTTACACACGCCGTCCAGATGTTAATCTTCAAGTTGTCAGTACTCACAAGTCATAACGGAGTTGGCATGTACGCTCAAACATTTGCATTTGCATTAGCATCATACCTGTAACCATCAATACAGTGCCTAGTTTCCATTTCCCAGTTGTGGACAACCCACATGGAGATGAAACATACGCCCAACATAATTGGAGCATGCAACACATAGCTGAATGCAGACGATAATTGAATATACAACATACATGCACATCACTGAATGATGATGTGGATATAGATTTCGACGTGCATAATCACGTCACACATAAAATAGATATATACAGAGTTTGATCTTGAACCACTAATCAAGCAGGTCCTATGAACCAGGCAGAGCTCTATGATGCACATTAAGCATATTAAGCAGTGAGTATATCTTAGGCATAGCCAAGTTTTGCCGCAACGACAATCAACAGACGCAATATAGCTCACATGGCCGAGATGATAGTTTAACATAGACTATGCCGATAAACGACATTGAGCTTCCAACCATCAGGATGTGCAAGATGCGAACCACCGAATCACCCCTGGAATGCTATTATTACTTCACTGGTAGACTAGGTCGAGATATACTAGTAGTACACAACAGAAGATAGTGAGACAGTGAGAGACCTGTGATATGATGGAAATGAAAAGGAAATTACACTTGTTACAACAGTTTTCCCCAACAACAAATGGCCCAATAGATACATCACCCGCCACCTAAATTATCACATCTCCCAATGTTCTGTGACCTCTTATGAAACAGTTGCCTGGTTCCGCTGTCCCCCAGACGATATACCAGACTATGATTTCGACATCAATAATTTACACTTCACATTCTCCTGTTCCTCTCCCTATTCCAATCTCCTGCAGATCCTAGAGATGAGGTCAGTGTTGCTTTCCTCAACTTCTGCTGGTTCTCGTACTCCTTCTCGAGTCGTGCCTGTGATGACACTTGGACTGGATGCCTTCCGCCATTACCATGGGGTTGCCTTGTATCAAGCATAAGACCTCGCTCGGACCTGACAGGAGAGGCACCGTCTTCAATAGGCACTGGCCACCTTATAGTCCCCTTACTAGGGTTATTCAAGCGCACAGAATCATTCTTCCTGTCAACTATTTTCTTGGTAGAGTGACTGCTCCCATTCCAAGTTGCATCATTGTTACGAGAACCTGATGAGCTCTCAGCTGTACCTAACTGGGATGAGGGCTTGCGGGCCCTCATAACCTTTTCAGATGGTGATTTTGGCCACTTAATTGCCCCATTACTGTATCCTTGAGCACTCCATGATTCAGTGCTTCTTCTCATATCACATAAGATTTCAGCAGCACGCTGTATCTTTGGCGATACTGCTTATAGAAAGATCACATAAGTAAATCATCAAAAGCAAAAATAAACTGAAAATGAGTAAACACCAAATGAATGACGCAGAAAATAGTAGTTTAAGATGTAGAGTGAGGCACTGAGCACCTAGCTCTAGTGATAAAGAAATCCTAAGGGCTTCTAGTAACACCAAATGCTCATGATAGCAGAAGATGGCAGAATATTTGTAAAAAAAAAAGGATGCAGCTTCAAGATGCTTTAGATCATCAATATGATATTGAATACGTCAAACCACCAAAGCATTTCTGCATTTAGAATAGTGGGCTACTTTCACCAAGGTATGGTATAGACTTTGGCGTACCTTGTGTTTTTAAAAGAGAGTGCTCGATGTCATGCTTCTGGAAACCATCTGAAGAGTCACCATGGTCTAGGGATTGCAGTTGCTGCGAACCATTCTCGCTCCCAATTTTTCTTGAGTGAATATTTTGTACAAGTGATCCGGAAGTTGATTCCGTGCCACATAAATTATATCGTCTATCACATGAATCCATTATAGATAACTTTGCTGCCTCCATCTCTTGAAGAAGATCATCAATTTTATGGACAGATGAATCTTCATAATCTAGAGTGAGGTTGGATCCAACCCTCACCCATTGCCACTGGGAATTGCTCCTACTTGACCCATGTTTACCACAGTCAACACTTTGTCGATAACCCCCAGCCTGTGAGTGTGACCAAGGAAATGGTGGCAAACTAGCCCCATGAACAGTCATGGAAGGCATATAAGGCTTAACTGTGCTCTCACTTCCTGGTGCTAAAAGAGAGTCCAGATCTTGTCCATGGGGAAGTGTTAAACGGTTTAAGATATCTTTTGGAGGACAAAGTGCAGTATGACAGACATTGATTTGTAAAGAGTCCTGGGTGGTAAAATTAAAAAGGTCAGGAACTTTGAGGCGCTAAATACATGATCATAGTTGTAGCACTGAGGGTTTGCTTTACCTTAACCAAGGGGGCTGGCTTGTCACCACATTGCTCTTTGACTTCATAGCTAGAAGTGCTTGTTGTAGGAAGTTTAGGGCTCAGGATGAGATTAGAATCCTTTCCATTGCAATTGTCCATGTCTGAAAGCATAGAAAAAGCTTTTCTGACAGAGACTAGAAGTTCATCTTTCATACGCAATACCTTCTTTCCTTTATCTCTTCCTAAGCTGGAATACTTGTAAGTGCCATCAAGAAGTTCACTCAATGAGAGGTTCTCAATGTGATTTGTGATGTCACGGACATCAGATTTAAGGCCATGTGCTCCTGAATAAACATGACAACCACTGTTAGTTGTGATGCAAATAGGTTGGACCAACAATATAGTGCACATTCCCTAATAGTGTCTGACCCATAAAATAAACTAATATAGCAAGGTTTTCAACTTTCCTATTATAAAATTATTGTTATTCTGCATATTACCCATATGAGATGTGGAAAGTTCCTATACTGCAAAGGTTGCATGGCATAAATAATATATAATCCTATATATGCAAGAAAAAAAGGGGGGGAAGCATCCAGGCCTAAATAACAATAACATGGCATTGTAACACAGGATTGCATGCTTCCAAATTAGTTTATGCAAGTAATAGCATGCAAACAAACAAAAGAAGTGTCATCAATCACAAAAAAAACAAAGGAAAAGCAAACATTATTAGTTGTTAGAAATTAGAATATCACTTGAGAATCATACACCTATGGCTACTGCCAAGCTTTGAGTGGATGTGAGAACAAGTTTCAAAGAATAAGTTTAACAGAACCACAAGGACAATCAACGCCCCTTTTTAGAAAAATTAAAAAGAAAATGAAGCGGTATTGTTAGAAGAAAAATATATCATCATGACTGGGAAGGTATGACTCAAGGTTCATTGAACTCCATTTCGCTGGGAACGAATCCAAAAAATCACAAAATGGAAAGTCAAACAAGTCATACAGCCATGTAACTAACCATAATTGCTACAAGGTGTATAACTAGATTCCATTTTCATCTATAATTTATGAGGACAGAGCGTCGCAATATATGATAGGAATTTTTGAAGAGTAATTATCTTTGGATAATGGCACATGATTTTGCGGTCAAAAGTAAGCATATTTTGATTAAGATGTACAGGTGCAGCATTGAAATACAAAAGCAAAAATACTCATAAATCAGGAGCTAACCTTCCCATAGAATTATTTAATGTCTAAGTATGCAATGTTTGAGAAAACAATTTCAAGATATTCATACAAAGAAATTTTACATCCACTTATCCACTAGGCTCATATGATCATCAGTCAACAAAAGAAAATTAACCAGCAGTTGCTAAGATATAAATGCATGGTGTAGCTGCAACCAGTTACTACATACCAAGTATGCTGTTTCCTGAGAAACCAGAATCAAAATTTGCTAAACCAGCCTTTGATGAGAAACAATCATATTTTGATCTGACACCAGACCTAATATTCTTCTTATCAATTCTCTTTGCATCAGAAATGCGCTTCTGCTTGAGCAACCGAGATTTTTCTGTGTATAATTAGGATAAGTGCAAAAATATTTATTGTCAGAATATCAAACTAAACAGTAGCATGTGCATTAAAGCGAGTAGAACAAATGAGCACTCATAGTAGAGTGGTGCTGTACCAGAGGTGTATTAAAAAAGAGTATGGCAAGCAGTTCAATGGACTTGGCTAAAAATAGTGAGCTATTAATTTCATATGAACAAAATGGCTAGTTAGTAGCAGGAATCCAATTCCTAGCATGGGAAAAAAATCCATCTTCTAATGGCATCTCCAGCCCCAATCCAATCAACCAAACACCTCCTTTGAGATGACTGGCCAAAAACATGAAAAAGGGTAAACCAATCCTTTATTTGACCAGAGCCCACTAAGGCAGTTGATGCTCTTAGGTACTTTACCATTTCAATATTATCTGTGGATAATGTGTATAGTTCAGTTCGAATGTTTTAAGTTGAATACATTTACTTAGTTAAATCATGTGGCAGATGAGTGAACTGTAACCCCAAGCCTATGGAAACATAGCCTCATAAGAGGAAAAACACTAGGAAAGGCCTCCTTAAGTCAGGGAAGTTTCAAACATTGCATGATAAACTTCATAGGAACAATAGATACAAGGACCAGATCACCCTCAACAGGCATAACCAACACGCCATCCATCCATACTACACATTTGTCTTCAGAAAATTTATTCTTAGTGTTTATATCTTTGTTAAACTGATTGTTGGATCTAAGATGATAGTTTAGACTTTTATGTCGCTCTTTTCCAGTTATACAAGATTACAGCATCATCGCAAATCTTCCTGGCAAACATTACCAGATGTTGTGAACTGAGCCTGGTTTGCTCGACGGGAAGGCGAGGCTTGAGGCCGCACCTCAACAGAGATATGGCGAGAGGTACTCTTCTCTCTTTCTTGATTAGTTCCGAGTAACTTGCTGTGCCTCTGTACAACCAGCTCCTAACAAATACCCGTAACAACCTTATCCAGTCCTAATGCCTAATCCATCTAACTGTGGTCATCCAGGCTGCCACACTCATAACAGTTTCATTGCCACCAAGATTCTGAATATACCCCAGACAAACTTAACTTTCATTGTCAGCAATGAATACTAGGAAACCAGAGTGCTACACAACTTTTCAGGAGTGAAATTTTTGGTACTGTAAGGAGGCCGTGAGTTCTCCCCAACAAATAATTGAAGGCTATCTATGTAAAAGAAAAGTTGAATACAAGCGAGGCCCCAAAGAGGAGTGATGGAGCAGGAATACGGAAATCAGTGTATTAGCAAAATAATATTGGATCAAAGTAAGATATATCTACAGTGCACATATCACTTATATCAACAAAAGTGCTTTGTCCAAGTCTCTGAATGAATGCCATGAGCTGTAGCATGTGTAATAAAAAGGAGAACTGCATCAAATTGGAGAACTAATGAATAAAGAAACTTAATAATTTACCAGATGCTGCACATTGTGTCAATTCAGGCACATTCTTCTGTGATATGAAGTCATGCCCCTTAGCTTCAGCATCTCTACCAATTTGTACTGGCTCAAGCTTTGGTCTTTTTGAACAAGGTGGACCATCCAACAACTTTATGGTCTTTTTTGCCACTATCTTGCTATCTTGCTTATGCAAGGATTGAATATTATCATTTCCAACAAAATCCCGTTTACCGTTTTCAGACTTCAATCCAAAACCAAGAGATTTCTGCATAGAGACTTCCAAAGGAGTCCTTTTACTTCTATAAGATGGAAAGCCTTCTACATTCTGGTTTTGCTCCTTCACATCTGCCCATGTGTGTTTTGATCAGATCAATCAGTAGTGAACTAGATTATAAAAGAAAAAACAGTATAAATAGAGTAAAACGTTTAGAGATTATAACAGAAACTTTTGCAAGGAACAATATTCTTCACTTCAGGTTTAAATGGAGAATAGAAAGATATCTTTGACGTTACAATCAATATACACGAACGAATGTGTCAAAAGGAAATAGCAATCAATATCCAAGCAAGCCCTAAAGGGGTACGAAGTTCTATACAGTTTTGGAAGTGGGCAAGAATGTTTACATTTGAAAAAGGTTACAAGATCCACATGCTTTGACACGTGTGTTCCTTGGCGAACTATCTAAACACTCTCTAAAGGAATTTCTGCGTTGGAGACTAATTAACTCATCACATTATCGACCATCAGAAAGCCCTCTAAACGAAGTTCACGACAATGTTCATGAGAAAATTCACGATATTGTCTACCACTAAAATCCCTGAAAAGGGATTATAGACCTTTTAAAAAAAATGAGAACAAAGCCCGCGACACATCAGCTGCATTTTGGAAACTCCCACTAGAAAAATTGTGACAGCTGTCCACAAGAAAACAAAGTCAAAATTAAAATAGTAAAAGACCCATTAAGTAGCACCAAGTTGAGCAGAACTACCCAATCCAAACAATACAAGTAACTGGATGTAATAACAGAAGAAGCATATACATTTCTCTTGTAAACAAAGCTACCAATTTAGTACCTACTCAAAAAAGAGAAAATATTCATGGTCCATGCTGTCAAGGAACGCCATCGGAAAAGATATCGTGAAATCAAATGAATCAACACAGAAGGCATTGAAAGGGGGAAAATAGGAGTAACAGCAAAGACATTCTGTTTCTAAATGACATGCACCACATAAATGACTCCACAACAACAATAAGATAAGACAACTATAGATCACCAGAAAACAGGGGCACTAGGCAATCAATCGCAAGCACTTAAAGATCACATAAGACATAGAGGACTACATACACAGCCGACAGCATTTACAAACCTCCAAAAAACAGGGAGTACTATGTAATCTATTGCAGACAAGGACAAATCGCCAGCACAGGAAGTATTGTGTAAGCAACCACAAACAAGAGACCAGCCAATCAAGCAAACCAACATCATAGCCGCAGACATCATCATGCAGAAAGCTCATAAATCTGCTGAGGCGAATTACCAAACCTATTCGCTTGGTTTCCCCTTCGCATGTCACAATTCATTAGCATACATCTCTGCACGACAGTCAGGAACTCATCCAAGCAGACACATGACCAATTGACCACAAAACAATCCAGACACAGAATGGAAGCCCCGTGCTTCCCACCCCCCCCCCCCCACACACACACACTGCGCCACAGAAATGGAAATTACTTACTGCCACAACACATCACCCAAACATCCCCAGTAATACTAACAACAGAAGCAGCGGGAATTTCAGGTACGCACTGGAAGCAAAGCAGACGAGAAGTCAAATCGACTCCCCCACAAACAATCCAACGAAATCACACCCAATTCTTTCGCCATGACGATAAGCACACAACCGCCAACCAAAAAGAAGATAAAGAGCGCGCGAAGAGGGGCTATACCACTACCGTGCCGCCGATCCGCATCGGCACAGCGCCTCAGCACCTCCCCACCCCCTCCTCCGGGGCCACCTCCGACCCCGCCGCCGTCCACCCCCTCCACCGCGGCTGCCGGCGCCAGGATCTTCCCGAAATCTACCTTTGCTGGAAGCGGCAGCTCCACCGCATCCATCCACCGGGCCCCGGGAGGCCCAGACCCACCGGAACCTCACCCCGCCTCACCGCCAAAACCGGTCCAAATCAGCGCCGTTCCGGGGCGCGCTGGCCACGGGGAGGCGCGGGGCCTCCGATTGGCGCGAGATCTGGCGGGATCCGCGCGGGGCGCGGGCGGCGGCGGCGGCGCGGCGGGGGCAGGAGGAGGGGGAGGGGGACATCTAGGGCTTGGGAGCCGCGGAGGTGGGTGGGGGTGGGGGAGGAAAGGGAAAGGGGGAGGGCAGGGAGCGTGGAGGTATATATAGTTTTCGGGAAAATACAAGGCCAGGGTGGGGGCCAACGGCCGGCTCACGCACCCGCTGCGAGGCGGGGGCAGCGCCGCAGAGCGGTCCACTGGATTTTTTATTCTTTTTCCTTTTTTTCTTTTTGATTTCTTTTACTATTTATCATTGTGTACTTGTACTGTTGGAAATTCCAGCCGAGGATTCTGGAGGAGCCGATCCGATCCTGGATATCCGGTGTGAGAGGGATTTATGGCTATATTCTCCTTATTCAGAAAAAGGGCTTGAGATATTTTCACTCTGGGCAGTTCCTCTGGCTGCTTTTAGATCAGGGGGATATTGCGCATGGCAGTGGTTCAAAGGAATTAAATGCGAGAGAGTAGAATCATCAACGAGCTAACAGTCGGATAAAGATTTAAGATGGTTGGGATTACAGAGGTGAACTGATACGGTTGAAAATGAAAAGGACAGAAGATAGTAAATGCAAGAGAGTAGAATCATCCATGGAGAAACGGTAGGAACAGAAGGAAGGAGGACAATTGAAAAGAAAGAGACAAAACTGATGGGCTGGAAAAAAAGGCCAAAACATCTTTATAGTAAAGCTACGATGGTATTAATTGGAAGCAATGAAACAAAAGAGAGAGCGTGTAAAATGGCATGCGGACGTACGTGCAGCCAACCTCTCACCGCGTGCGTGGAGGTTTGCAGCAGCAGCAGCAGCAACACAAGACGAGGTTAAACTCAGGTCTACTCGCCGGCGCCGTGAATTTCCGCGCTCCCTGCTGCAGTAAAGAGAGCCGTTGGTAAACGGGCGGGTGCCCGTGCGGCGCGGCGAGACGCGTGGGTGCCCCGGGTGGGATCGAGCCGCACATGCGCGCCGCACGGGGCGGTCAGAAACTCGGGGACGGTCAGAGAACCAGCACCAGCTGTTGGACACACGCTGCCCCAGCCCGTGAGCTCGGCTACCGCGTGCACTGCAACCACCACACTGTGCGCACGCAGCTCGCAGCACGGTGCCTACGTGGCGTGGCGGCCCCACGACGCGTGCGGGATGCCGGGGATGGCCTCGGCCTCGGCCCTTCCGTTCGGCCGTCGACGATCCGTGCTTTTCGTGCTGGTTCGTCGAAATTTAAAAAAGTTACTAAAATCCATGCAAGTTTGCGACCAATCTCACTCCAACTGCTTCGATCACCTTGCCGAGTTGGAGGAGGAGAGAGAGAAGCAGATCGAAAAAGGCACGTCAAGTCCACGGTCGCTCCTGTCGCTTTGCGCCATGGTGCTCGCCAAAAGCCGAGCGCCAAACAGGTACCGATCAACCACCGAATTTAAAATCCTCAAAAATGCATTTAAAGAAAATTAGAAAAAGCATGATTCGAGACGAGGGGAAAAACACAGGAGAGAAGTCCGCGTACGAGACCGGCTCAGTGAAGGGAGAACAGGTGATGTAAGGAATGACGTCACCGCCGACGCAACCGCACGCTGGATTTTTCTCAGAGGCGGGCTCATTGATTGGCTCCGGACCCCGGAGACGCGACGCGTCCGTTTCGCGCCTTTCGGCGGGGTTAGCCGGCAGCAAATCGTCCGTGGTCTCCGTCACCGTGACAGCGTCCCGCGAAACAGGCGGTGCACGAAGGATACGGTGGTCGACCGTGAGGATTGCACCGCGTTTGACAACACAAACAAAACCGACCGACGCCTGCACGGGTGGATGGAGCTCTCCCGGGGTTCCTGTGAGCACGTCGACGCACGGGGTTGACGAGGAAGGAGTTGAGTCGCCGTGAAGCCCAGGAACGACGACGACCCACTGGGATCGTTGAATGGCTGGGAGCTTCGGTTGTCAGGACATCATGACTGAGGAGGTTCTAGATTCTTTTCTTTTTGAAAATAAAGGAGGTTGTAGACTTGTAGTACATGTCTGGAGCGTTCTAGGGGATATGGGATTTATAAACTAATTTTTAGTCCGATCACATCGGATATTTGGATGCCAAATAGAGAGGTTAAATATGAGCTAACTATAAAATTAATTGTATAAGCTGGTGGTGATTCACGAGATGAATCTATCAAGTCTAATTAATCCATCATTAGTATATATTTACTGTATCATAACATGGTCAAATCATAGACTAATTAGGCTTAATAGACTCGTCTCGCGAATTAGCCTCCATTTATACAATTAGTTTTTTAATTAGACTATATTTAATACTTCTAATTGGTGTCCAAACATCCGATACGACGGGACTAAAGTTTAATCCCGATGACCAAACTAGCTCTTATTGGTAGCCTTGGAAAATCCGGGTGTCGACCCATGTCCCTTTATGCTTTTGGGAAAAAAATAGAAATCCAGGACGGGTCAATACTTCGAGTAGTTTCAGCTCAGATTTGGGCACCTTCTGTATATTTGAGGTTAATACTACTTTCTCCGTTTTTATTTATATGTTATATTAGGTATGTACTAAATTAGATTAATTTTGATCAAATCTATAAAAAAATATAGTAACCACTGTACTATCCAATCTATACACTATCAATATATATATATATATATATATATATATCATAGTGGACATAATAAAATAAATTTAGTACTGTAAATGTTATTACGGTGGACTCAATTAAATTTTATAGTGGATTTAATGAAATAAATTTAGTATTGTAAATATTATATTTTTTATGGTGCACTTAATAAAATTTTATTTAGAATAAAGCTAATACGATATGAAAATAAAAATGCAGAGAGTAATGCACCAGCTTTTTTAATCACGTCTGCTCGGATTGGCGCGCTAGAGAACTCGTTTGGCTGCGCATCCGGGTCAACTTTGGATACGTAGAGAGATAAACGTTGCTTTTTTGTTTTCTATAAAAGGCTATCAAATGGGAATCATTTTGTAATTTTTTCTGGTTATGCTAAAATAACCTTCATTTGATCGGCTCCAGTCAGTGGAATATATATACTCCAATTAATAAGCACGGTTCAAATCTCTATATACGAATCCTGGATCAAACCGCGGGCTCCTGATAGGGCCACGTCGCCCGTTAACGCGCTAGCCGTTGGATCGAGCGTTCATGCGATCTGGTTCGTCCAATACAGGTCGGTTTGGATCTCCCACCCGATTAAACGAGCCACGACGTGTGCAGACGCCGCCGCCGCCGCCGCCGCTCAGACCGCGCGAAGGACGCACACCCCCGCCGCTCGACGAACAGCGGCCGCCGGATTCACCACCACAGTCACGGCTCCGGACTCCCGCAGCACGACATCACTGGCCTCCCCTTCGCTGCCCTTATAGCCCGCCACCCTGCGAGGTCTAGCATCGGTGCTGATGCCAGCGTGAACCGCCAACGCCACCCCTGCTCAGGACACTCGTGCGCGTGGCCTGGCACCCTTAGGCTGTCCCCGACCACCCTGCGTCCACCTACGGCTGCGGGCCGGCAAGCTGGTGGCGCCAACGCCGTGTGCAGCTCCTCGATGCCCTGTGCTCCCTCCGGCAACTGAGCGTTTCGGCCAGCGTTCCCAGCAATAGAAGCGGCTGCTGACATATATGGTGCCTACCAGCTGCTTGACGAAATGCCTACAAGGTAAGGTGCTCAATAAAAAGGTAGAATTTTTAGGAGTAGTAGTTGGAAAGCTAATTTAGGGTGCAATGTATACATGTGCTCTGATTCAGAGAACATCATGCAAGTTTGCTGAGAATGTTAAGAATTTTCAACATTAAAACATCTTTCTGATTTCCTCTTCTACATACATCAGAGTCGTCTTTCACCTATATTTCCTTTCATCTCCACTGGATCCTAATCTCCCCTTATAGTGAAGATGTTTCCTTTGGGTGTTGTCTTTTTCATGCTAAATGTGTTGTTCATACAATCACAAGCAACTGATGTTCACAGAAATTTCAGATCAGTCCTGATATCATTTTCTTGGTGCATGCTTACTGTATTTTCGAACATTTCAGGTCATGATGTTCATGTATTATGAGTACACAATGGTATTGAAATGTTCAATTGATTTCCTTTTCTTTTGCATTAGAACTTTCTCTATAATTCCCTTATCCAGGAACCCAGCATGGTGCTCGGAGTGTCTAACTCATATTTGCCTCCTATGAGAGATTATTAGTCAAACTACTGCAACTTAAAAAGATCTATTTGTTTCTTAAAAAATATGCACGAGTGTTATCCATTCATTTTGTCTGCATGCGAACATTTTTCCGTTGAATAATACAAGCTTGTACATGCAGTACCATATGTTAGCATGCATCAAACCTAGCCTCAAGCTGTATCTCGATAGGATAAGCTAGCAGGAAGGTAGTTGAACTGGGATGGCGAAGATAACCAATATATATAATCAGCTGAAACTTTGAAAATCAGTAATAATTCATAGAAAAATTGCAAAAAGGAAATCCAGTTTTGTTAGACTCCGTATGAGTAGATCTATGCAATAGATACTTAATATGTGATGTTTTCGTAGAAAGTTTTTGCTGTATATGTGTATCTATGGTTTTTAGGGTTTAATTCACATCTGTAGTTCCTGTGCTCCTTTTGTAATGAAAATTTTATGGTAGGCTACTCATTGCATGAGTGTGCTGTGGTAAAAATTTCGAGTTCATTAGATAAAGTATAGTTGAGTTACTGATTAAACTTGGTTTAGGCTTATTAAATGGTTTATAAATATTTAAAGATTCAGTTTCCTTGGCTGCTTTCGAGATGACAGAAGTAGGAACAATTTGGACTGCTCTTCAGTAACGAATTGCTTTTCTGACACTTCGAAATTGGTTATACTCTACTATCTTTCCAGCTTTGAGCGATGTCGTGTTTGTTTTCTTTGATCTGTGATTAGTGGTCTTTCTAATTCAATATCCATGTGCACAGATATAAATATACATGTGAGTTTTTGCTATACAAAAGTTTATAGAATGGCATGATCTCACATTCCGATATGAACAACATTACTTCCATCAATCATCCAATTAACTGATCTTCTAGCAGTAAACAACTATCCGTGTATTCACAATTGCCTTGACCCTGAAAAGTGGACAAGTATTTTTCTCATCTTAACTATATATTAATCACATACAGAACAAGACGTATACTTTTGTTTCTGTATTTTACATTTTAGTTAGTAGATGTCTCTCATGTAGCCATTATGATATTTTTATGCATAAAGCTCCACATATCGACTAAAAAACAAAAGTAATCTATCATACTCGTTTTCCAATTCAATGACATTCCCACAGTCCTATAACCCTAAAAGTCTAAAACTCCCACATGCCACTGAAATAAGAATTAATGATTAAGCTCATAATTAAGACAAATAATTTTGTGTACTCCGTATATTGATTTCAATTTAATAATATTGTCTTTAAAGTATTTGATTAAACCAAGCGAAGAAGTTCAATACTGATGTCTTAGTCACTGCTTGATAGCCACTTTTTAGTAATTAATGCAAAACACATTATATGCTACCTCTAAATGCTTTCTCTATATTCCTTCTCTTGTCCAATCAAATGCTGCCTGCAAAGTCTAGTAGTATTGAAGTGTCTTCACCACAGCATATGAATTTGATCTTGTTGATTCTTGATCAAGAGATGTTGTGTTTTAGTCCATCAAAATCAAAATCAAGAGCCCATATAGTCCCAAATTAGTGCACTCAACTTACAAACGTATTCGCTGCCTAGGCATCTGGCGGCCTCCACGAAGGGCGCGGCAAAGCCGGGATCTTCTATATGTCTTCCGGAAGATAGATAAGGGTATTATCTTTAAAGCCCAGGGCCCAATTAACACATGGTTGGAGCTTTGGATCGTGCACGCCCAGCGCGCAGCTGCAGGAGGAGCGCTATCACCCCAATCGCATGCAGCCAACGCAGAGCAAGGAGGCTAGGGGTCCAACAAGTGCAGAAGCGGAGAAGCAAGCCGTCAATGCTGGAAGGCTCCCAATTCTTATAATACCATCTTCAACGTTTTTTTCGAATTGATTCAACATTTTGAAAACGCTAATCCTACACTTTGGATAAACTAATTCAACATTTCTAGAACAAATGTTGAAATAGTATACCACATATATGTTGAAATGACCGATTCAAAGTTAAGATAGTACGTTGAAATGTTGAAATTCTAAAATAATAATAAAAAAATTAAAATAACATATTGGATCTCGTTTTGTTCCATTAATTCCAAAGAATATTTTGGTTCAAACGGAATGTAAATCGAATTTATGGTTTAAGAGAAAATATGATTTGAAGTTAGGAACTTGTTTTGCTTTCCAACCACGTCCCTCCACTCATGCTGCGACACGTATCTACCTCAAGCTGCCTCCCTGCTCCGCTTCCACCTGCTGCTGCCCGCTGCCGTGCATCAGATAGAACTCCTGCACGGATCCCAAACATTGGAACACGGCTAATAAAAAATCTTGCGGAGGATATATACGAACCACCGGCAAAGCCGCGCCGGTCTTTCTAGTTAATGCACGAGGCTCTCGGCCTACCAGAAAAAGAGAGATTCGCGGGCCCGCTACTTGCGGACCAAATGAAGCCCATACATACGAACCATGCCTAGCCAGCAAAAAAAAAAAAGGCCCAGACGCCTAGCAAGGCTCTCACGCGGCCGAGGTCCTGAACCACACATGGGCCCACTTTCGTACAGCCAACCGGGCCCCCGGACCCGCAACCTGGCCCCACGTGCTTGCCCCACCGTTCCTCCTCAGTTCCTTCCTGCCCTTTCCGTCGACGCATCTGGAGTGGAGCCAAGAGTAGGGAGACCGATCTTTGTTCGCGGGGGAGGGAGGGTCCGGCGAGGTGTCTGACGATTTTGACCCGGATCATGGTGTGCAGCTCGAGCAGGTAGAGAGGAGCGCTTGACCTGAGGCGGGGCTTGGGAGACGCGGATCCTAGGGGCAGGGGACCAAGGGGAAGGCTAGGGGGAGAAGGCGGGAGCGGGGAGGATGGTGCTGGTGCTCGCGCTGGGGGATCTGCACATCCCGCACCGGGCGCCCGACCTGCCCGCCAAGTTCAAGTCCATGCTCGTGCCCGGCAAGATCCAGCACATCATCTGCACCGGCAACCTCTGCATCAAGGTAACCTCGACCTTCCTCGCCGCGCCTACCCGGCCAGGCTGGCTGCCAGGGGAGACCCCAACCCCTCTTCGATCTATACCATCTCCTTCGCTTGCTTCCTGTGTCCAATTTGATCGCGCTGGCTAGGTCGTAGTGCCGTGGATTGTAGGGGTTGTTTTGGTTGTTAGATGTAACTAGATCAGCAGCATCGGTGTTCGGTTGAACAGGGTACGCGCAACATTTTGAGCTCCCGGATGGATATAGCACCGAGCTTGCAAGGGATTAGTTAAAACGCCTGAGCGTGATCTTATGATCCCCTTTTTGTTGGAACGAACCACATGATCTATGGACGCCATCTGTTTGCAAATCGTACTCCATTGTTGATGCTCTGTTAAAAGAGAATAATGATTTATAAGCTCGAGTGCTTAGTATCTAGATGTTCAGTACACAAACGCCGCATCTTACTGCTTAATGGTGAGCTCTCTTCGATTCTGGTTTGAATCTGTAAAGGGGAAATTCTCAGTTGGCAACATGTTTCGCCATGTCTATGCTTACTAGGCCCTATGCAGTTGTAATACACTGTGGAGTTTTCCACGAATAAAAAACTTTACTAACAACTAAGGGGCGTAGTTAGAAAGCAATCCTGCAAATATCATGTCTATTTTTAGGTAGCTTGATGATATCATATCACACATTACAGTTGTGCTCATACAAATTTGTTACTATTATTTCATACTCTTAGCAAGTTCTCCATGCCATACTTCTGAAACTACAAATTTTCAAATCAATTCGTTGCCAGCTCTTCCTTGATTAAACTAAAATCTCTTAGTTGATCTTTTAGAAAGTAGTCCACAGGGAACACATAATAGCTGCCACCACTAGATTTATTGAACGAAGAACCTATAGTGCTAAATATTAACTATACTGGCTAGCTCCAAATGATCAGCTGAAATAACTTTTTTTTTTATTTCATCATTCATTTTTATTACTGATCGTAATGTTAGTTGTCCCCTAATGTGTAAGGGTAAGAGAAATTTGTTCTAAAAAATGTACCTAGTGAAAAGCTGTGCAGGTTTATGAAACTGTACCGAAACTGAAAACTGTAGGGGAGCATGCTATTGGGTCTATATTAATTAATACAAATAACAGGCACTGTGGAATTTGCAGAAAAGCCTAGTGGAGCGTATTAACCTTTTCAAAGCTGCACAATAATGAAAGCTAAAAGATGGAAAATTCAAACTCATTTCACTGGAATCCTTAGTCATAGCCTTTTAATAAGTCAAACAAATTATCAAGAGATATCGTTTATTCCTTGAGAAATTCCAAACCTTGAACCAGAGAGATCTTCCTTCATATTTTTAGAGGGACCTTGTCAGGAAGCATTATAGTTATTCTGATAGGAAAGAGCGACTAGCTTCTGGCTTAACATTGCTAATCCTACTGGTCAAAGAATGATTAAAAATATCAGACCTTGTAAGAAAAATGGGAAAGGTAAAACTGTAGTGCAGTTTTTAATATTTTTTCATTGCATTTAGCTGAACTAGATTACTACATCTAGAGGGAATATGAAATCTTATTAACTGCTGATGGTTCATTGAGCTCAAACAGTATTGTGTGATTCCCCATGTATCCATTCAGAAACCAGTGTGTAAATATATGCGCAAGTTGGTCATTAATCACCCAATTTTCAGTTCTCTCTAATCTCTACATCTCCAAAGGGAAATAGAAGGAACTAATTTCATGCCAACTAACTTGCCTGCGTATAAGGATAGCTGTAGAGAATAGTGCTTCAGGTCCTCCCATATATTGCTACTTGTTCGTTTTCAAGTTTTTGGCATCGTATAAGCATTTCAATTGATTTGGCCTACTTTAAACTTCTCCAGAAACCTAGTTTTTCTGAGGTTTGCTCAAAAGTCATAAATCCCCATGAGGCCACAACCTTCCAACTGAAATCAGCTTTTTTAGGATATCTAGTACAAAATCGACATAGGCCTGCAGGTTATGCCCAAGAAGTTGTCAGCTGTTTGGCATAGCTTGCTGCGCCATCGATGATGTGTTGAATTATCCTTCTGGAACCTAAAATTGACAAAGAACAATTATCATTTCACATGTATGGGGGCATGCTAAGATAGATCTTGTGCATCAGGCACCAACACACAGGGTTGTAAACACCTACTGGAGCTTCACCTAGTACAAGTGTTTTTGGCTTAATGCAGCATATATGCTTGGTTATATTTTTCTTAATAAAAAAAAGAACAATAGAAGAAAATTGCATTTCAAGTTGATCAAGTTGCAATTCAATTTCGCAGTGTATTTTTAAAAAGAACAGTGGAAGAAAATCGTATTTCAAGTTGGTAAAGTTGGTCTTTAATTTTGTTTTAATTCTGTGTGGGGGTGGAGGTGGAGTTGTGTATCTATTACCTACTTGGAAGATACTAGAGAATATAAAATAATTTGGACACTTGAAGATGTGGGGCTATGATGATATGAGTTCTAGTTTTAGTACTACTCTTTTTTCATGGGATGAATGACTATGCTATCCTTCTCAAGAAGTGTCTGATTCTTTGTATACTTTCATGTATTGGTTATTCTTTTATTTTACATGGCAGTGCATTCTTTAACTTGTCATTGTTTCAAATGAACTTTAGAACTAGGTTGTGCTATCCCATTTTTCTAATGCAGATGGATGACTTATTGACTTGTATGAGCTGTGTTTTTATTCGGATGAAGTACAGACTGATAAATTCCATAATTTCCATCTAGGAAGTCCATGACTATCTAAAAAGCCTTTGTCCTGATCTCCACATAACCAGAGGTGAATATGATGAGGATTCTCGATACCCAGAGACTAAGACACTTACAATTGGTCAATTTAAGCTCGGGCTGTGCCATGGTCATCAGGTTCGTTTGTGACTCAAAGTATATGAAAGCTTTTACATTTGCATATTATAATACATTTTATTCTTACACGTACTTCTTGGAACGTAAAGAAAAGGCAAAATGGGCGTTTTGGTCCTTCAACTTCACTCCGAGGGTCAAGTTCGTCCCTCAACTTTCAAAAAGACCAATTTAGTCCCTCAACTTTTGTTTTTGGGTCAAATTCATCCTTATACTAATGTGATGCTCCATAATATCATGAGACTAACGTGAAAAGTCCTCTTTACCCTTGACTATTTCCTCTCCTTCACAATTTGCATGTGGAGCAGTGCTGCGGAAAATTGATCAAACATGTGCATGCTGTTCTTATATGATCAGATTAAATTAAATATGAAAGGGCACTTCAATAAATGCGAGAGACAACAAGCCAGGAGAAACAACAGTAGACCTATTATGTCCTATCATTGATTAATTATAGCAATACAATAATGGAAATTGAGTATGAGAAGAAGGAGCCAAGGGTAAAAATGACTTTTCACATCAGTCTCGTGTTAGTAGGAAGAGCCATATCAGCACAAGGACAAGTTTGACCCAAAAATAAAAGTTGAGGGACTAGATTGGCCAATCTAAAAGTTGAGGGACCAAATTGACCCTCAGAGCAAAGTTGAGGGACTAAGATGCCTATTTTGCCTAAAGAAAACTTACGCTTGTTTTATGATGCATATAATTTATTATGTGAGATCATGTTTATTAATCTGGTTAATGCTTCATTATTCTATGCTGATGAAGTATCACTTTGCTATCTGCATGTTTGTGATCCTAGACTGTGTATTTAGTTGGATGAAGTGTCATCTGTTAAAAGTTTGTGCACGTGTTAGATCCCACATTCGCACAGACTCAACATTTTTTGTTTCTCTGTATGCATTTCATGCCCCACGCTTACGGCGTACATTTGACACTTCTTTGCAACTACCTTTAACTATTAGATGAAATTGGTTGATAGGATACAAAGCTTGGAAAATGGTTGATGACATAAATGAACATTTTTTCAGCTCTTACTAAGGAAATGGAATTGAACGCATGACTTGTTGTATCTCTCTAATGTGGAAATATGTTTCTTAGTTTTACCAGTGGGATCACTACCTTTATCATAGAATTACTGAATGAGATGCTTAGTACAGCACCCATGTTAAACTGTTTTCTAGTGTTCAGTGTTGTGAGTCCACTGTCTTGTCCTCCAAAATGCAAAGTTTATAAAGTGTAACACTATAACCA
Source organism: Panicum hallii (assembly GCF_002211085.1). Taxonomy (NCBI): domain Eukaryota; kingdom Viridiplantae; phylum Streptophyta; class Magnoliopsida; order Poales; family Poaceae; genus Panicum; species Panicum hallii. Next base: position 8,927,916 of record NC_038042.1, read on the forward strand.
GATGTGTTTCTTGTCCACTGTTTCAATTGTTGCATTGAAATACATGGTTGCAATGTTGCGATATGGCAGCATAAACGCACCTTCAAATGGCCTAGGGTTTCATTGAACGAAAGATTTTATTTTCTAAAGTTTAAACAGTCGATGCTGTCTTGTGGGTGGCAGAGGCTTCCATAAACCATATCCATAAATTGGTTTTATACTCCATCCCTGGGGACATGAAGCCTGGGCACACCATAAAGCCATACTTCTGGATAGCCATGCACCGTGTTCTGCACCTTAATTCACGCCACTTATGAACTTTTTTTTCGCATAGTCCATTATACTATTTTCACACAGTACTTCGCCATTTATAGCCATACCACTTCAGTGAACATGATTAAAGGGCAAAAGTTGGCTGTAAGAGCATCATTTGCGGATTATGTGGCTCTTGAATTTCAGTAGATCAGCTCTATATTGACTCCTGAGCAGCCCCCATGTCAAAAATTTGTGCATGCGGTCATTGAGGCATCGATTGTCAAATATATATATTTCTCCTAACCTTTCTCACTGAACCTGTGTGGCAACCAACCGTATCAGGTTGTTCCGTGGGGCGACCTAGACTCCCTGGCAATGCTGCAGCGGCAGCTGGACGTGGACATCCTGGTGACGGGGCACACCCACCAGTTCAAGGCATACAAGCACGAGGGCGGTGTGGTGATCAACCCCGGGTCAGCCACAGGCGCCTACAGCAGCATCACCTACGACGTGAACCCGAGCTTCGTGCTGATGGACATCGATGGCCTGCGCGTGGTGGTGTACGTCTACGAGCTGATCGACGGTGAGGTGAAGGTGGACAAGATCGACTTCAAGAAGACGGCCACGACGATGCACGCATAGCTTTGGCTCTTGGCACGGCGCAGAGGACACTGAAATGGACTCCGGACATGTCTAGGTCCTTCCTGTTGCGCCGCCCCCCCCCCCCCCCCCCCCCCCCCCCCCCCCCGATTGATTCAGAGCTCCCTGAACTCTCTTTTTCCCTACCGATTGTGCTCGCCTGTTCATGTGTAAAAAAAGACAGCTGCTTTTACGGATTAGTTGACCAGATTGTCAGGGTGGGTGTTAAATGTTGAGCGTGTAGTAATGAATTTGGTTGTTTTAATTAAGAACAGGCGAACCTTGATTTGCGTTTATATGCAAAATAGAGGAAATAATGGGGGTTCTTTCTGATGTTTCGTATTTATCAGTTATCACTAGGGCGAGGGGCTCTCCTGATAACAATCGGCGGAGAGCCCCCACCCCCACCGTCTCATATGTTGCATGTTAGTCATGATGAGCACATGCATATTAATCTAAACTTTTAAAAAAAATCAATACTTGTACAACTATACATTCAAATTAAAATTCGATTATACCATTATATCTTCAAAACAAGATCTCACTTGAGTATGTTTTGCTCAAAGTGGTGAAGTTACTTTTTCAATAATAAATCTTACTTCCTCTACCATATAAATTAGTCACAAGTTACTTTATATAATATATACTATTGACAAGTTATTTCCTGTCATGAACTAGAAAGTTACTTTTCTAAAATTTATACACTATAATGTTACTTTTTCTTAACTTTCACGAAGTATAAAGTTACTTTTCTTAATAAAGGCACGGATAAGTTACTTTTTGTAATTTTCACGGAGTACGAAGTTACTTGCTTAGCACTGGATTGTAAACTTATTTTCAAACTAAATATAACAACTTTTCTTTTTTTTTAAATCCGGTGGGATTAGTCTTTTCATTTTAAAAAAAGTTTGAGGGCTCTCCTTTTAAGAATAAATGGAGATGCCTCTCCATTTAGATTTTACCTTAACCTTATCACCATATTATGTTCCGAGTAAAATGCACGGCCGGTCTTCGAATTTGGCTTATAGTATCATCTAGACCCTCAAGCTTCCAAAATATACGTTCAGATCCATAAACTTACTGTCACGTGAAGTTCAAATTACCATTTTTAAGTTATAAAACATAAGTATTTATACGGATGTTGAATTTACATGTGGGCCCAAATTTTATTTTAAAATTTTTGTGCTCAATTCTTATATTTACAAAAAAAATTTGTTTCAAAACTTTATGTCCGAATATTTTTTCTAATGTTTCCTCCAAAATTTATTATTTTTACAAATTTTGTCGTATGTGTTAAATTTTTGTTCAAATTTTTTATACAGATATTTTGTATTTGAACATATTTGTACAAGTAATTTTTTATGATATTTTTGCGTGTATATGTTCTAAATATAATTTTATATTTTAAAAAATTGTATAACTTTCGGTTTAGTTTAAGCAACTCTGATTTGGACCTCACATGACACACATGACATGATTAGTAAGTTTAAGAATCTGAATATACATTTTGAAAGTTGGGGATACAGGTGACATCTCAAGCCAAGTTTAAAGTCCGGCGATGTATTTTACTCTTGTGTTCCAGATGATGCTTCAGTGAATGAATGGCGTACTACATCATGTAGAGTGTCGTTTTGTTAAAAAAAGAAAAGGAAAGAAAAGAAAAAGGAAAATTAATGTGCGGCGGCATGGCTGGCCTCGGCCTCCTTTACCGGGCAGGGGGCTCCTAGAGGTCAAAGAATGAAAAGTTGGACCAGTCAGAAAACTAGTGAGGCTGGTGGTTCGATGGTTGGACCAGTGCACGGTCCAAATGTGGTGCGTATTTTCTTTTAAAAAAATAGGGTGCATAGTTACCCTTTTCAGAATAAAAATCTTGGTGAGATGGCTAGTGGAGGCTCTACTCGACCTGTAGAGCACAGTTCAAATCCCTACCTCTATACTTTTTCCACTTTATTCGGTATGTTCTGCTCTGGGCTCTAGTTTCCTCATTGGGCCGGCTAGAGGCCGGGTTTCAACCCAACAAACGTTGAGAATATGCTAGTTGGATCCAGTTTTTCAGTGAACCGGTCTGGTGTGAATTGAAGTGGTAGCATCACCGGTTCACGGTTTTTCTGATCCGACCCGTGGTTCGGTTGGTTTTTTATTCTATACTAGAGGTTATACCGGGAAGAGCCCACGCAGAGGACGGGTGTAGGATCAAGAATACCGACTAGAAGTGGGTGAATAAGCGGTTTTAACTAAAATTACAAACACTAAGTTAATTAAAACTAAGTAAATTTAATTAGTAACATAAGTGAGCTCCTATTTTTACTAAATCATATCACTAGTGGGCAACCTAGGGTGACAAGTAGCAAATCAATCTCTAGTAAGGTAAAGAGCTCAATGTAAAATGCAAGAATAAATTGAGCAAAGAAGTAACTGGGCACGAGACAAGAATTTTCCCCGTGGTGTCGATGACTCGCCAGTCACCCCTAATCCATATTGAGGTGGATTCAAAGCTTCAACCTCTCCTCTATCAAGAACACTTCTAGATCTTGAGCCAGCTTGAATCTATGAACCTCTCAAAACCTCGATTCCACTAGAGTTGCTCTTCACCACTCCGGCGAGGTGAGCACAAGAACCTCTCACAACCAAACCGGAGCTCCTCCACAGTCTTCTTGAAGGGCTCAACGGTTTCACCTTCTCCAAGCCGTCTATGAGACAGCAACCTCCAAGAGTAAACAAGACGATGACGCTTACTTGAAGATTTTCTAGTACCACAAAGCTCAAACTCTTGATGCAATGCACTAGGATGCTCCCACACTCTCAAAAATGCAACAACCAAGCAAAGTGAGTGAGAGGGAGGAGGGAGCTGGCTCTAATATGTCAAGAAAGCTTTTTAAAGTGCCAAGCAAGTCCCCCACGCTTGGGCAATGGGACATATATAGCCTACTCCTCGAAATCTAGCCATTACACTTCAAACCCGTGAACGCCTCACAAAAACCGGACCGTCTGCCATTCAAACCCAATGGCTAGAAATGCAATAATTGCATGTCACAGTCGACCGTTACAGCTCTATCAGACCGTCCGCCTCACAGAGCGCAGACTGTCCGTCGTACAAAGACCCCGATCACATAAAACACTCCTTGTTATGTTTGATTTCAAATGTTAGCCGACAGACCGTCCGACGTACATCTTTGCAGCACCACCAGAACCAACACTGTTTCTGGACAAACTTTTCATAGGCCGGTGGACCGTCCGCCACATAAGGCCGGACTGTCCGCCCTTCAACAATTTCGGGCACCAAACTTTGACCGACCCATTCGGTCACCCCTCGAAAGGACACATTGAATCAATCAGTGGTCTTTGGCTAAAGAACCAAGTTAGATGATGGACCGTCCACTTCCCTTGAGCGGATCGTCCGCCGTTCACCATTCAGCTCCCACCAGAAGCACCAAGTTTCTGTCCAAGATTGTGTTAAGGTGGCGGACCATCCGCTCCCCTAGTTCGGACTGTCCGCCTCAGCGTGTGAGCTCACATTTTGAATTCCAAGTAACCAATTCTCAAACAAAGTCAACTCATGCATGCAATGCAATTTCGTGAGCAATATGGCACTACAGAACCATCAAGCAAAGGCACAATGACCCCTCTTGATAGTACGGCTATTTATCCTATTAATCCGATCATTTCTCATCCACTAAACACCTTATGACCAGCAAAAATAGAAAAGCCCTATCGTATACCTTTGCCTTGAGCATATCCATTCTACATCATCTCCAAGTGTCTTCATGACATCAATTTATGCTCATCTCTCTTGGACCAACCTATACTCATTTCTTCTCAAAGAAATTGTTAGTCCACTATGTTGTCATTAATTACCAAAACTCAATTTAGGGGCCTAGATACTTTCAACGGGGAGGAAGCATTGCCCGAGGCACACCGCACACTCAAAAGTGTTGGGTGGCATTGACACACGCAGAGGTAGAGAGGTCTTGTGGATGGGTGCCTCTCTGGGACAAATACCAAAAATAGGGAATTACTATCGAAATTCCAAAAAAGGAAAAGAAAAAGGGGAAGGCTTTTCTCTTCGTTGCCTTGGAGTTAGAGGCTATATGAGGTAAGTCTATGGGATGTCTATGTCTATATTGAAGTTTGTTTGATAGACTAAGGCTCAAATAGGATTTAGTTAGAATAGCTAGGTCATGGTGTGGCTATGCCATTTGGACCTCATTTTGGCCTAAACTTTTGACTAAATATTCTTTAGTTGAGTAGGAGCTTAAGAAGCTCCTAATATTTTAGTCTAATTTCAAGTCTTTTAGCTTATAATTGTTCCATAATGAATATGATATTTTCTAGTAACATGGATGGAGGGAGAAGATTTTTGTTGAGCAGGACAAGGGAGAACAAAGAAGACACCCAAATACACCATTCACCTTTCTTTCATTTTTGCAGTCCTTGTTGGTTCATCATCTACCACTTTCTATTTGCAAATGCAAAAAAATAGACACATAAGGAAAATAGATATAAAGTCCCAACCATACCTAAAATAGAGCAGGAAAAAGAACAAAAGTAAAAGATGATGTTGTTCTGATAAGTGAGGAATTGGTAAAATGTTGAATATGGAACAAGCTCTATGCTGGTCTGGACTGACTACGGATGCTAGAAGCATTACTAGTATCATGATGCCACTACGATGGATCGATTAGGATGCTGGATCAAATGCTCCATTCTCCTTTTCTCTTCCTTTGATTACTTTCATCTACAAGGACGACACATCATTGTCTCTTCAACAAGTCAGCTCCCGACACCGGCTGCCCCTTGGCTGGCTGATCGGCGATGGTGGAGGCTGACACCCAAGGGGAGCTCAGGAAGGACTCATCGACCATATCGGAGAGTGAGGACATTTGCTCTAATGGTGCTATGTAGTCACCATCAGTGTTCAGGAACAACAGCTCGTCCTCGCTAGCTATCTCCATGTCCTCCACCATCAGCTCGTCCTTGTCCTCATCATCGTCCTGCTCCATGGATGGCATGCATAGCGGCATCATGGGAGAGAGCCCTGCAGTCGACATGGTTGTCAGGCTGGGGATTGGCTGATGGTGTTGCATGTTACTGGTGTCGGCGCCACCCACAACCACAGATGGCGGCGGCAATGGTGCTGCCGAGGAGGGGAACATGTGGAGGGTGGTCCTAGCAAGCGAGTTGCTGTGGGTGGGCATCGCGTGGTTATGCTCGCTGATGTAGGTGAGGATGAAGGTGTTGGGATCCAAGTGGCTACGCTCCACCTGCTTTCGTGCCGTGCACCCCTTGATGCTGCTGCACCGGTAGTATCCCCTGTTAAATAAACATAACAGCCAGTGAGATTGAGTTGCTCTGACCCGGCGATCACGCTAGACATTCTCTCGACTCAAGAAGCTAAAGGAGAAGGGATTTCATCTAACCTTGGGTAGGGAGAGCCCTTGATAGGCTTCTGGCCGTACTTGCGCCATGCCCACACGTCCGATGATGAGCCGTCCGCCGGAACGTGGCGGACCACCTTCTTCATCTGGTTCCTCCTAGAGTGCAAGGAAATAGCATTAGCAACTCACAAGAAATCTATGTTGTAAAGTCAAATGAATAAAGAAATACTGCCATTTCCATATGGAGAAGGGAGAAACACTCAAGAAACACGTACCTTCTCTTAGGGTTTGGCAAGCCACCGAGCACCGGCCACACGCTCGGCAGCACCCTCGTCAGAGTGGAAGGCAGAGCGGTGCGCACCTGGGGTGGTGGCACGTCCATAGCTGTCACCACCAGCTGCTGCTGTTGTTGGGGTGGTAGAGGTGGTGGCGATCTTGGTGAAGGTAGAGGAAGGGGAGGGTGTGCGGCTAGTAGGTCCTTGAGGAGCTCGTCGCCATCTTGCCTGCTTCCGGTGCACACGTCTGGGAAGCGCCACCCGGCATCTGCATCCGGCTTCTTGGCAGGCTCCGGGGCTGGTGCTGGCATCATAGTCTTCTCCTTCTGTGTTTGCGTCTGCGGAGGCAGAAGTGCAGCGAAGGGGATATCCGCTTGCCGTGGAGGCGATAGGCGGTGGAGACTTCCCATGCACTTGACAACACCAAGATCGCAGTTGTTGAAGTGGCGCTCCTCTTCCATCGACCCGACAGCTACAGGAGATGCAGAGTGGTTGGTGCTAGAAGAAATGGGAGGAGAAGAAAATAAGAGTGTATTCTTTTTTCTTTGTGGTTTTCTTTTCTTTCTTGGAGTTTGGAGTTTTATAGAGGGTGGGGTGCAGGCCTGAAGGGCAGGGCAGCCCCACTTGACTTTATGAGATGTCAAAAGGGGTGAAAGGATTCAAAAGGGAGGAGAGAGAAAATAGAGACTAAAATAAATGGTAACCAACAGGGCTTTTCTAGCTAAACATTCTCTTATAGCTTAAAATACACATGTAATCAGCTTTAACAAGATACGCACATGTAGATATGTAATCTTTTAGCTAAGTTTTATAGCTAAAAATCGCTTCTACTAGATTTTCATTATTGCTAATTAATGTCTGAATAGATTGTGTCTGCGATATTTGCACACTGTTTATACAGCATAGTACAATGTATTAAACGTTTTGTTGCTTGTTGACACATTTATATGATTGCGTACGTATCTTTTTAGTAACGATTTATAAATTAGGATGGAATGTATTCAAATTGCTATTACTGTTTATCTCTAAAATATCTCTTCTTTGATTAAAATACGCATGCATAGTTCGCTCTAAAAAGATATGATTACGTTAATTTGCAATCTTTTAGCTATGGTTTATACCGAGGATAGCCTCTATAAAATTTTCGTTACTGATTAACATTTGACTATATTATGTCCTTAATGTTTGGCCACGGTTTACAAAATAATTTATATTGTATAAAATCTTTTGTTGCTCATTGTCGCATCAAATGATTTGCATATGTATCTATCTGACGACCATTTATATTTTAGGATGGAATTTAGTCAAGCTTCTATTACTGCCTGTTGCCAAAATATATCTTATTCCATAAGATTCACACTTACAGCCGGTTGTAAGAAGATATGCTGGCCTTATATGTAATATTGTAGCTGCGTTTTTTTTCTGAAGGATGACATGTATTGAAACTTCCATTATCGGTTGACGTTTGAATAGATATGCTTATGAATGGGCCCGTAATATTTTATCATAGTCTATAAGATAACCTAGACTGTACCAAAAATCTTTTGTAGCTTGTTGATGGCAAGGTAGGATATGCATACATACCTTTCTAGCAATGATTTATGAATTAGGGTGTATTGAATTCAACTTTGCATTACTCTTTCCCACAAAAATGCCTCTATGTGATTAAGATGCGAATATATAGTTGATTCTAACAAGTTATGCATACACCAATATACAATATTCTAGTTGCGATTTATACTAAAGGATTGCCAAAAACTTTTATTACTAGTTATCATTTGAATACAAATGTAATGGTTGTGGTTGCAATATTTGTCCGAATTTTTGGCACATAACTAGGATTTGGGATATGCATACAAATCATTTTTTTGCAACCATTTATAAATTAGGATGGATTGTGTTATGATTTCCATAACTATAGTGACTTAGAAAATATTGTCACTGAAATATCTCTTACATGATTTATACATACATTTATATTTGGTTCTAATAAGATACTTTATACCTATTTACAATATTTTAGCTACGATTTATACCACACGATGACCTATGTTAAAACTTTAGTTACTTCTTGAAGTTTGAAAAGATATGCTTACAGTTACGTCTGCAATATTTGGCTATGATTTATAAAAATAGTCTAGGTTGTATTGGATATTTTATTGGTTGTATAGGATATGTGTAAGCACTTTTATGAATTTTTTTGCAATGATGATAAATTAGGATGGACCATAATTAAAATTTCTATTGCAAATTGATGCTAGGATATGATATCGCTAGCATGCTTGTGCAATGTGAGGTATCCTAACATTTTCATGACATATTAAGGAGATAAGGAAATGACGCATTTACCCCTATTTAATGTCTTGTTTGGTTATCATTTTGCTGATTTTATGACCGACTAGAAATAATTAGTTTCCAAAAATATTATAGGATGCCTTATATTTGGTACAAATTTTAAACCCTTCAATATCTTATATTATAGGATGGAGGGAGTAAGATCTATACCTCCACCAGGGAGGGGCCAACAGGGGCCATGACCCCTCCCCGGATCAGCGGTATTTTTTTTTTATGTGTGCTGATTTTTTTTTGTGTATGCTGATTTATAGTTATAAGTATGCGTGGATCACAAATACTGCTTGCAATGTGCGCCTAAGTAGTCAAGAGACAAAAATCAATTATGATCCTGCAACTAAATCTTGGATCCTACATTCCTCCAAGAAAGAATAAAACCGCTCCAACTCGGACTTCCCATTATCATTCGCATTGTAGCGATACTGTAGTATAAATCTGTTCCTCTCTCTCACCCTAAATTTAACTGGCTTATGTGGCAACTGTAGTAGAACATCCACTAGTGGAAATCAATGCTTTAGTGACGAATGGCTTTCGTCACTGTAAAGGTCAAATATGTCATAAAGAAAGTTTTGTGATGAATTTGTGATGAATTTTTCTTCATCAAAGAAGTTGAGTCAAGTTTGTTCTACCGTGATAAAATTTCCAGAAACGTCACAGAGCGGATTTATCTGTGATGAAAAATCTTTCGTCACGGAAGCATATTCCATTCTGTGACACGTCGCGAGAACGTCACAAAATTACTGGATCCACGTATCCCTATTCATGCTGGCAGCTGACGTGGCACCGTCCACGCTGTCAAGTGATGTGGCCAGGACACGCTGGCACACTACGTAGCTTCGTCCATGCTGGCAAGTAACGTGCCAGGCAGCACGTGTCGCAAAAGGGACCATCACGTGGCGAGCTAGCAAAAGGCCACATGGCGCGTTAGCATTACGCCATGTGTCATTATTTTATCCACCCGTGTGTCCTCGCCTCATTTGGACACGTGTCGTCTTGTAATCGGTCCACATGTCTTTTCATGATGTGACCACGTGTCGTTTTTCAGGTTTGTCCACGTGTTGTTATCTTGTTTGCCCACGTGTCCTTTCCTGATTCGTCCACGTGCCTCTTCCCTGTGTGTCCACATGTCATTTTTCTGTTCGTCCATGTGCCCTTTTCTGGTTCGCCCACGTGTCAGTTTTCTGTTTGCCCACGTGTCCTTTCCTGGTTCGACCACATGTCGATTTCCTGTTTGTTCACATGTTCTTTCTTGGTTCGCCCACGTGTCAGTTTTCTGTTTGTACACGTGTCCTTTCCTTGTTCTCCCACGTGTCTATTTTCTATTGGCCCACGTGTCCTTTCCTAGCTTGCCCACGTGTCGATTTCCTGTTTACCCACGTGTTATGCCCCTGCTGGCCCACGTGGTGTTTCTCTATTGGTACACGTGTAGGACACATGTTCTTTTCTAGATATTACACGTGCGATATCATATATGTCCACATTATACAGAACCATTTCGTCACATGATAACAAATGATACAACAGAATTATTCCATAAATAATTTACAACCAAATAAGTTTATGACACCACCACAATTAGTTAACTGACTGTTCAGGACCATATTAGGACATAACACAAGCACCGGAGATCATGACAACAGTTCCACACATATAGGATCAGGGCTAAGAAGAGATACTAGATTTATTCAGGATCAACGATCTAACGATGCTATTGCTCTCTTCTTGTTGCTTCTTCAGCTTCTCATACTGTCTTTGAGTTCTTGCCAGTGCTTCATCTGCTGCTTCACTCTTCTTCTTTAGTTCTTCCAATTCTTGCTGCAGAACAGCTGAACCTTATTTTTCAGCAGCAAGTTCTTCATGAAGCGCTTCTTCACCAGCTGACTGAGACTTCAAGGAGGGAGTGGCTATACTAGCATTCTTCAAGAAAGTGGTGTTGGAGCTGTTCCGCGAGAGGACTTTGGAAACAACCTCAGCATTAGGCAATGGTGGCTGCCCATTAGCAATAGCTTCTGCCCGCATAGTTTCTATTGACATCTAGAAAATATAAAGATGAACTATTAGTTTCCTAACTATACTAAAAAAATGAGTACATTAAACAAACTGGGAACAAATGCAGAATGGATAACTGCTATTAAATAGTGTTAACACACCTCCAAAAGACATGGGCAGCCATGAACGTTAACAATATATGATGCAGCATGAACAGAGAGTGTTGGATAAAGAAGGATAAAAGTCTTGCAAAAGGAATGCACAGGGACTTACAATTGAGGCTCTAGCCACGTCACATTTGCTATATTCACTTTTGCTAGATTGACATTTAATTTTCTGTTGCAATCAGATTCTTACTAAATATAGAAGGTTCAGTGCATGAAACATTCTAAATATTGCTATGTGGTGGGTACATTTATGATAGAAGCATATAATCATATTTTGGGTTTATGATCTTTTCATGCCGCACACTTAATCTTGATTCGGTGATATGTCAAACTTTGTGATCTCATGATAGGCGTGAGCAATCTGCCTTCCCTCAGGCCTGAGTCACCACATCTACACCAAAGCTTGGCCCACAGAGGATGAGCCAGACGTGCAGCCCAACTGGCCAGACGTGCCAGCAAGCTCTAAAGCAATCGCCAGCCCTAGCAGTGGCAAAGGGAAGAAGGTGAGTGTATTTTGCTACACAACATTGGAGTTTTTTGCACGAGGTTCACAGTTTGAGATAAGTAATATGATGATGTTATTATGTGCACAAGATAGTGTATTTTATTGTTATTTATTTCATATAACTATGATACTATGTATTGCCATAAATGATCGTACTAAGACTAAGTAACACTTTAGTTTTGAAATACTGTTAGTAGCCCCAATGTAACTGTTTTGCATTTATGGGATTGCTTGTTTCCTGTGCTAGTTTAGGTGGAATGGAGTAAATGTGCTATGTAACTGTCATGATGTTCTATGACCCTGTTTTGCTTGTAGTGAAGGCTGCAGGAAAGAAGGAAACAAGTATGACATCTGTTTCCCAAAGATGGCATGTACTGATTCTCAGTTTGACAGCGATGACAACATTTCCGATGGACCTACTCTATCCGGTAAACAGGTGATGTTCCTACCTTCTAAGTACTGCAATTGGTATGAATGCAGTTTATCTTTTCTACATGCTAACTAACCCCCTTCTAAAATATCAGATCCGAAAGAAGGCGGAGGAGCTTCGCGTTACTGTCAAGCGGAAGCTGATCGCCGGCGAGTACTACACTCTGGACAATGACTGCAACGACTGAGTTAGCTGGTGTTAAGAAGAAAGAAATATTTGTCCACCAGTCTTTTAGCCTTTACCTTTTACTTTTGTGTGGTGCAACTAGTTAATGGACGGGCAGATGTTTAGTAATGGGAAGTTGGCAGTAATGTGGTACCTTAAGAATAAGTAGATATGTATATATGCTACCTTATTATATTTTTGGTGTGATTATTTTGCTACCTTTGGAGTAGTCGTTCAGGAAATTAAACAAAGGCATATCCAAATTAATTTCATCGAAGTTTCTAATTCATCAAGCAAAAGCAACAGAAAAGTAAATGTTACACTACTAATTCACTCTAAAATTGTCTCCAAGAGCAGCTTGATTTCGCGACGTATCCGGCAGCCCTCGCTGCAAAACAGTCTGCATCCAAATTTCGGCCATTCTAGACGAACGAAGGCGCCACAACTTTCGCCTGTGCACGGAAGATCGGCGCATCGGTGCTGGCACCACGCACTTCAGGGGCCAGCGCCACCTCCTTCTCCAGATCACATCCACGGCCCTTTGGCGACACTAGTAACACTCCTCGTTGCTCAGCATTGTGCCGCCGGCGCCCACCGGCGCCGCCCCCGATTCTTCCACAACCACGGCCTGTCTCATGTACTGCCTATCAGTATCGTCGATGCCGGCACTGCCATTGGCGAGGACGGCGGCCACATAGGCCGCCAGTACGCTCGAGATTTTCTTTGAGGACTGGTAGGAGTCTGATCACAGGTCCACGGAAGACGACATGCATCTCGGTTGTGAAGTAGGCCTCTGGATTGCCGACTTGGACCAGGCGAGGAAGGAGGGTGCGGTAGCCATTAGGGTCGTACCACGCCATGTCATTGGCCAACCGCTCTATTGTGATGCACCGGTCGACTTTGGGGTCGCGACACACGCGACGCATGAAGCAGCAGGTTGCCCGAAGCGCGTGGAGTTTGTCCATTAGCCACATCGAGGTCGCAGCAAGGTGGCCCGCGATCTGAATTGCCACCTCGGTAGGAAGATCCACTAGCGACGACGGGCGCAACCTCGCCGCCATGAGTGCCAGTATCGATGATGCCGCGGAACAAGGAGCGTGAGATGAGACCACCTGAGGGCTCGCGTGCCGGCGTGGATGGAGCTGCGACACGTGGATGTCGGTGTGCCGGAGCGCTAGATAGGCGAAGCGTCATACGACGTGTGGTGATCGGAGAGGAGGCGGTGGATCACTATAGCTCGAGCGGGGCTACAGAACAGTTCAGGCGGCGCCGTGTCTCGGGGGGATGGCAATCGTCTCTGGAAGGTGCGTGGGAACAGGAGCTGTTGCGGCACCGGGGGAATTCACAAAATCACCACTCCTTTGGAGTAGTCGTTCAAGAAATTAAACAAAGGCACATTCAAAATAAATACGTTGAAGTTTCTAATTTTTTAAGGGTAACATAAGATCTTCATTAATAATCACACACATATATATTTATTTTGTCAAATAGAGTGCGAATGTGGAGCTAGGCGAAACACTTGTGTAGCGCAGTGGTGGATAGCAACTGCCGAACTGGCCTTGGCCCGTGTTTGAACCCATGCAGCAGCAAAAATTTTCCTCCCTTTTTAGGGCTCATTCGGCACATCTATTTTCACAACGGGCCTTTTTCTCTTCCTGGGCCGGATTGAGTGTATCCTGGTGGCTCGCTCAAACCTGGGCTGGCTCCACAGCAATTTCATTTCAGGCCTGACTTTGAAACAGGCCCAAATCTTATTATCCATGGGCATCACCATGACACATGGCCATGATGTGGACATGCTGGACCGGGCAAGCAACACGTAGACCCACCTAATGGGACCCGCATTAACACGTGTTAGCTATTAAGGTCTGCTGGCCGCACTCGTACATGTGGACGCCCGGGTCCCACTTCTCCGGTGGACCCGCGTTGAGATATTTCATCCATAACCCTGGCACGTGGACCTTCGGATCCGGTCAGCACACATGGCTGCCAGGTAGACATGTTGGACCAGTCAACTGAGACCTACAATTACACGTGTTAGCCACGTCGGCCTGCTGGACCCGCACCCGTACACTTGGACGCTCGGGTCACACCTCTCTAGTGGACCCGCGCTGACATAGTTGACCCACAAGTCGCTACACATGGCAGCCACGTAGAGGCGCTGGACCCTTTGTCATCATATGGCCTATGGGTCCCAACTCTACATGTGGCTCACCGGTTTTATGATGAGTTGCGTTTTACTTTCGTCACAGTTCCATAGTGGTTGAGGGCTGCCGCCGATGGAACTTGATAAAACTAGGATTTTCATCATAGATGTGGTCTGTTCAACGACGAAGTTTCAGAACGTCACGTGCCAAACGTCATGAAAGCTAATATTTCTACTAGTGACCGCACTAAGATAAGTAATCCTAAACATGCTCATAGCTGTGGCTGGGTAGTAGGCATATAATTTTGGTTCGTTGTCGTTGAACATTTAGGGCATTACTAGTAAAAATAGCTTTCTTCTAATTTTTGAAGCAAATTGATGCAACACAGTTTTTTTTATGTCAACAAACGCATCTACATGCTCAATCAGTGATCGCACCTAATAGCATCACTTGTACAATATTTCTATAATATTTTTTATCCATACTATATTGGAGTCATATATACTCTATTGCTTGATTTTTTTTTCTTATGAGCTTATTTTCTACTTAGTCTTTTGGCCCCTTCTATGATTAAATCCTAGCTCTGCCCTAATCTTAATTCGCAAGATCTATGAATGCGAGTCACTGACATATACCCTTTCCTTTTTTGAATGTACAAACGAACTAAATGTTTGTTTTAAACTTACTCCCTCTGTCCCTGAATATCTGTCATTTTTTTCCAAGAAACAACTTTGACTAAATATATATTAAAAAATCTTAATATTTATGGTACCTAATTAGTATCATTAGGAAGATCTTTGAATCTAGTTTTTAATAAATTTATTTGAAAATACAAATATTGCATGTATTTTCTACAAATCTGAATCAAACTTGTAGCATGCACACCAATAGCGACAGATATTCAGAGTCCAAGGGAGTACATGTTTAAACTGGAGCGAGCTGAGGGAGTAGCTCGATCACCACCGCTCAACAGCTATACGGAGAAGTCGGTGGACGAATTTTAAAATCACGGTGCTGATTTGTGAACGAAGCAGCAGCTTTGTACGGTTAGCAAGAATGGCAACATTTTAATAGGGTTGAGGGCAGTGTTGGTTGGTAGTAGATTGTTTTAATTTTTACTATGTTTCTAGATACATAGTAAATACTATAAATTTTAAAATAAAATAACTTATATTTTGAAATGGAGGGAGTACAACAGTTCATGTGGTTTTGGGCTGGGATATCCTCGGTGAATGGGCTAATGCTACTGGGCTGGGATATCCTCCTCGGTGAATGGGCTCCTCTGGAGGTTATTCTAAAAAGAGGATAAAAAAATAAAATTTGAAAAAGGGGAGCAGGATGGGAAAAATTTGGAAAATGGGTACATCCGCCTGTTGATCGGGCGGGAGGCGTGGGGCTGGGGACCCCCCGCCCACTCAACGGGTGGGAGGTCCAAAAAAATTTCGAGGCCCCTCCCGAGGGCCTCTTCGCGAATAAAAAAAGTTTCTTATTGGCGAAGAGGTCCCTGAGGCAGGCCTCTCGTCCCGCCCGCCCGGCCAGTGGGCGGGAGGTGCCCCTGCTTATGATTTTTGTAATATTTTCTTGGAATTTATGTTTCACAAACTATTTGAAATTCAGACTTTTTTCAAATACAAGATTTATTCGCCATACTCTTATGTATGCATATAAAATTTTAATTCAATTTTACGAAGAAGATTACGGTATCTAAAACTCATACGAAGATGGTTAAACGATAACGTTTTGCAACGTAGAATCCAAATATTATGATAGTACGATACAAATACACATCCAGGTCTGATACAAACTCAACGCGGTAAATATTACACATGAGCAAACAACGTTCAAATAAAATTACAACTAAATGATGCCTGATGATGTAGTAGCACTCGATCGGCGACGTCTCCCACTCCTTGATGCAACCGGAGGTCTTCCATCTGTAGCATCACCTGTTGGGCCAGCTTCAGCAGAAATGGGGCCAGCATCATTGTTTGGACAACGTTTATACGTGTGTCCAATCTGATTACATGCACTGCAGCGCTGTATCCTCGGACGGAGCTCTGACTCATCCATATCATTACGAATACGCCGTGTCTGATGGCGCCCTCTCTTAACCCGTGCTGATCTTGGGTCTGGAATATATATAACAGGATTCGCTGTCTCAGTGAACGATCCAACCAAACGGAACCCATAGATCTCATACTGTCAGGTGCTGGCAATTGTCTCCTTTCTGAAGTAATGGGAAACATATATATCGACAGGATGTCGAATATCCGCACAAGCAGCCATTACATGAGAACACGGTACGTGCAACAACTTTGGCCTCATGCATGACCAACAACAAGTTCCATCAAACTCGAGAATGCACTCCTTTACAGGAGTTTGACGTCTCATGCCATGTCGCGCTCTGTCTTTAGGAGATACCTCAAACTTGAGCTTCTGTGTACCACGTTGCCGTACATGGTGTAGCCGGGCTTTAGCTGCCTTCTTAGTCATATATTCTGTCATCATTTTCCTAAAATATCTGTCAGGATCTTGCATGAATGCCTGATTTTTAGTGAACCGATCCCTAAAGTAATCGGTACACCCGCGGACGATGATTTCCACAATTGCAACCAGTGGAAGCCCACGAACACCACGCAACACCCAATTGTAAACCTCGGCGAAGTTGGTGGTCATTATGCCGTACCTTGCACCATCGGTATTATAAAGTAATGCCCACTTCTCTTTCGGTTCATTCTCAATCCATTCAGAAAAGGTTTTCACCGCTGACCCAGACCTTCTGCGAGTACGTGCAGTATCTGTTGGCAAAGGATACAAAGCCTCTACTTCATCCTGTGTAGTTCTGTTTTTTGATGCGTCCTCGCTTCTTTTCTTCCCGGTCAGTTCATCAAGTTTCTGCCACTGCTTGTTAAATTTTTGCAGATTTGTTTCCTTGCATAGCCTCTTGAACATATCCATAAGGTGCTTGTTCTTGAATTGTCTGAAAAAATTTGCACCGATATGTCTCATGCACCACCTACTACGAACATCACGCCACTTGGGCGGCTCTCCGATCTCCACACACCCCTCCTGCAAATCTAGTATTGCCTTCAGTATGCCGGGGTGACGATCATGAATTAGGTAGATATCTTCCCTATCCCGAACGACTGCAAGCTTAACCCATTCCAGGAACCAGTACCAACTGTTTGTGTTCTCACTCTCAACAAAAGCAAAAGCAACACGAACCAATTGATTGTTTCCATCCACTCCAATAGCTGTCAGCATTTGCAATCTATACTTTCCTGTGAGAAAGGTTCCATCGATGCACAGTAGAGGCCGGCAGTGTTGGAATGCGTTAATGCATGGACCCAAGCTGAAAAAGACCCGCTGCAATATGTAGGGCGAACCTTCTCCTCTGTCTAGACTTTTCAGGTCATAATAACTTTCAGGATTTCTCTGACATATGACGGCCAGCAATCGAGGAATATTATCATATGCAGTCTCGAACGAACCAAACCTCATCTCCAACACCTTCTGTTTTGCACTCCACGCCTTGCTGTACGAGATGGTATACTTATACTTTTCCTGAATATACCTGATAATAGACTTTGGTTCATATGACATATTCTCTACTATCATCCCGTACATCTCATTTGCGATGTATTGCGATGTAAGGTTGCGATGGGTCTTCTGCACCCCCGGCAAATGACATGTGTGCTGAGTGACAATTGAGCATTCCCAATAATCTTTCCATTTACCCTTATAAGTATGCACCCGCCACGGACACCCCTCCTTCACACATACCACATCATACTTACGAGATTTGCACTCGACTGTTTTAAACTCTCGCATAAGAGAGAGAGACCAGCACTTAACAGCTTCCTTGACCTCTTCAATTGAGTGGTACCTCGCACCCTGGACAATTTCATTCTCCCTGCAATTCGAAGGCACGCTAGATCCGTCATCTACGACAAGATGACTGAAATCGCTGCTTAACCATTCTTCAGGCACATCATCATCATCATCAGACAAATCGGCATTCATTGCTTCATCCAATTCACATTCTTCGTCTTGCAGCTGTTCAACAATAAAGGGTATGTTCTCGCCCTCATCAGCCACGCATTGAGGTGCTGTGGTGCCACCTGCCTCAATGTTTGCCTCCTCGAATTCTTCATCAATATTTTCGTCCCCCGGAGCAGCTTCAATATTTATTAAAGGGTTCTGGTGCACACTAACAAGGAGTACCAGTGGCCATTGCCAATGACTTGCATTTTGCAGATAAGTTAACCAGTTCTCGTTGCTTGCAAGTGGCATCAGTTCCCAGATTAAAGCGTGAGTGGTACGATTTATGACGCACTGAACACTCACAGTGTGTGTCTCCTGATTAATCCTTAATCCCCTCATTAACCAGTTGCATAGGGATTTAAATGTCCTCTCGTGCGGTCTGGTAATTCCGCTGACCGCACAGTTGAATTCACTTAAATCTACCCCATTCGGCCCATAAATCACATTTCCTTCTTCGTAATATATACTGAAAATACCCTTATCGGAAGATATATCTGTCAATCATTAATAAACTAGTTATACTACATATTAATACACAACGACCCTAAGTTTCAGCGATTCCCAGATTCTATTTTCCAGAATCTAAACTATTCAGAATATAAATTATACTAAAAACAATTGAAAATACTAAAAACTATTCAAAACATAACTACTCTAAGAAATATTTCCTAAATTATACTTATTTTCAAGTAATTATACGGCTAGAATGAGAATATACCTCCAAATCAACGTGTGAATAGGGCTTCGCCGCTTTCTCTTCTCTCTTTCTCTCCTCCCTTTCTTTTTTTTTCTAGTTTTTGCTGAATAAAATGATATTTTTGGGGCAGGTGGGGGCTTATAAAAGCCGGGGGGACCTCCCGCCCGACCAACGGGCGGGATGCCCCTCGGCACCACCTCCCGCCCGTTGGACGGGCGGCATGCCCCCGCAGGGACCTCTTTACGAATAAGATAACTTTCTTATTTGCCAAGAGGCCCTCGGTGGACCTTCCGCCCACTGGATGGGCGGGAGGTCCCTGGCCCCACGTTTCCCCGCCCGATCAACGGGCGGGAGGTACCCATTTTTCGAATTATTTCCAACCGGCTCCCCTTTTCCGAATTTAATATTTTTTATCCCTTTTTTTAAAAAAAGGTCGGCTCCTCTGCTTCTGATTTCTTGAGTCAGAGCTACTGAAGTTAATGCAGGCTCCGTAGCCACAGCCAGAAGAACCGAATACACTTCACATTTATTTTCCGCTTCACTTTCACTTCAGTAATAAGAAAACACGTAATGCATGCTAGACATCTACGTAGCAGAAACTTGAAGCCTAGCTCGTTGCTTATCGCTTTCGAGAGCGTTTTGGATTATCGCGGGGAGGGGGAGTAGATGTGCATTTGCCGTCGCCGGATTCCTCCATGCTACGAACAAGATTTTCAATACACTATAATATTTGGCGCGCTTCGCGCGCCCTATGGTTTCAACAATCAAATGTGAGTATTAGATAGCTAAATTTACACATATCAATGAAAGGCAACAATCGTTTATTCTATCTATTTCAAATGATAGATGCATATCAAGAAAAAATCTATCACGAAATTATAGTATATACTAACAAAAACATCATCAGCAATACTTGTTCTATCCATCAGCAGTCTTGTTCGGCATCTCAATCATCAAACACCCGATGAACAAACTATCTATCATCAAATACCCGTTGCCAAATATACGGTGGGCATATACCTGGACATCAAATAGTAGGTAGCTGAGCTCCTTGAGGTTCATGACGCCAGCGTGCTGGGAGCAACACGGTCTTCCGACCGTTGACCATCTGATCGATGTTGCCGTTGGCCACTTCCGCCGCCACCCACCACAATCTTGATGGCACCCTCGAGAAGTAGAACAACAGGACGATAGGTGGTGCTAGCTCGAGCGGCGACCGGTGGCACGATGACCTCTTCCTCAACGTGGCGCCCTCCGTTGCTCACAGCGAATCCGAGCAGCGATAGACATTTGAGTGATGAGAAAGAGTAGAGAGAGGGCAGCCGGGCGAGAGGAACGAAGTAGAAGGCGATGGATGGGAAGAGATAAGGTGGGGCCTACCACATGCCTCCTGACGTGTGGGCCAGCAGCTGCAGCCTTGCCCTTCCCACGGGACTTCTATTCTAAGCGCGCGCGATCGGTTGCTATAATATCGCAGAGCACGTGTCCCACCATTGCTGCATGCACAGCCTATATACTACAGAAACAGATAGTGTTTAAAAAATAAATATTGCTTGAAAATAAATAAAAATGTTCAATAGAAAAAATATTCCGAATGTATTCCATAAAAAAGTTGGTCCGAAAATAAAATTATTCCAGAACAAGATATAATATTTCAGAAAAAATTGTTTTGGAATAAATAAAACTGTTTTAGAAAAATATTATCTAAATATAGTCAAGTGTGGTCTAGTTTTGAAGATCTCAATGTAAAAAACGCAACAGGGCAATCGAAATTTAATTTGGATAACTGGTTTGCGAAATAAAATATTTTCTTTTCTTTGTATATATGCCTTGCATGGAAATTGAGGCAGGGTGAGCTAAATCCTCTCCCCTCCATTTACTGCGCTCTTTGCTCCGTCTCACGTGCTGACACGTCCAGGTACCCGGGGTCCCAGCGGGCCTACTTCCTGCTAGCATTCTGGATGACCTAAGACCACACGTAGGTCAAACAGGCGCCCTCCTGGGCCGTAACTTTCCATGGCCGTCCAGGTCCACGGTCCCGATCGGCCGATCGGTCGGTCGGCTGGAGCCTCAGCCCGCGTCCACGGCTGAGGGATGACCAAGGCTAGGTTTGTACTATGGTTTCAACCTAAGATGCCAACTGAAATCCACCACGCACGTGTCATTTTCCCCGACCGACGAGGTCGGGGGCCGGTCGGGCCTCGCACACTAACTGTCCTCGGGGCCAGGTGCTGAGGATAAAGACGGACGCACTAGGATCAACTACCATACAAGGTCAACTACTCCCCCCACGAGAGTTACAGTCCCTCTTATTGCCGCTGCAGGAGGATACTGTTTCACCTGCCTGTCCTTGAGAAGGGACGGGATGCAGCGTCATCACGACACGATGGACACGCCTCCGTCATGATGGAGTGACAGGGAGTAGCACCAGGGACGGAGCGTGACTACCGTACTGTACTTATCATCGCACGCTCGCCGCATGATGCAGAGGGACAAGATAAGACGGCCACCCCACGACGCAGAACTTGGACGGTGGTCTTCGGATGGCCCCGGCTGGCAAAGTTGGAGGTCCCGACTGACAGAGCTGATGATCCCGACCAACGAAGGAAGGAACACTCTCCCTTTCTACCTCACTCTTTCGTTCTCCTGTAATGGATGACCCCCTTTGGACTATAAAAGAGAGGACCATCCGCCTAGGAAAGGCAACGCAAAAGACATCGAACCTAGACCTCGACAGATCTCGATCATCCACTTGCAAGTTTGTAACTCCCCAAACTCTTACGAGCACCTGGGCTCAAGCAATATAATCGACTGACCCCCGACTGGACGTAGGGCACGATTGCCTGAATCAATATAAAAATTGAGTCATTGTATGATAGGGCACATCTGATCACGACGCGCGAGACACACTTCGAGTTAATTGAACTGCCGATCATTTCCGGAACCGACATGTGCTCTCACCCCGGGGGCGATGTGGCGAGCAGCGAAGGGCTCGACAAGGCCGGGAAATGTGGAGAGAGCAGCAAACATGGGCATCTTTTGATCAATCCGATACGCGTGTCTCAACCTTCTGGCGGTCCCTCCCGTTCAAACTCGAAAAAATCGCTATTTTTAGTTACACAGTACAACTCAGACTCTCACAACGCACGCACCACTCACCCCTAAGAACACATGTACATAAACCCTACTCCTATAAGCATCTCGAAAACTGAGTCGGTAAATCCTCGAGACTGATGAAGTCACCACAGACGTCTCGGTGTCGACGGGAACATCACCTACCACTGAATGCATAACGCTGTTAAATTGTAGAAAACTTAGGACGTAAAGACCTAAGGTGCTACCGAGGCGCTACAGGCCCTTTCCCCTTTCGAAAAACAGCCACTGTTGGATAGGAACGGATCACGTCGCGTGCGGATGGAGCAAAATCCACCCACGACGAAATCCGTTAAACTTGGTTATATTCATACATGTACTATCTAACGGCAGAATTTTACAACTGTACCCTATTGACTGTTGGGCAGTCACTGGATTTGTCCAAAGAACTAAAATCATATAAAATGTATCAGCATGATTATGTGAATAGTATGAATTTTGACACTTAAAATGCAATTATGAACAGTAGACCATAGTAGGAAGTTATACTTTTTCGTTTGATCTCAACAAAATAATAGTACAACAATTGCAATAGTCAAACTTTTATCTTACATGACAATCAACGATTCAACTTCAGTATGATCCTATAAAGTAAGGGTGGACTAAAGAGAGGCGTGAAGAAAAAAAAGACTTTTGCTCTATTTCTCCCGCGCGCAGATGTCCTGCAAAAAGTGCTCTCCTTTTGTATGGTGATGCTGCTACATAGACTCTAAGCTGGCCCTTTGTGTTGTAAGCTCGTGTTATGGTACTCTCAGCGGGGGGAGTCTTATCCTAGACCAAACTAACCGATGAAACTGTGTAATTTTGTTATTATCAGTAATAAAATTCAGGCTTGGCTCATGGTGGAAAAATGATCCTATAAAGTAGAAAATTAAACTTTCACCTCATAGTTCATGATATATTAATAGATGCTCCCTCCGTTTTAAATTATTAAATTATTAGTTATTTTAGCTTTTCTATGTGCATAGTTGATGGTTAGGATTCAAGGTATGATTTTAAGCACGTGTTGGTAGAGGCGGATCCAGGGAGTGCGGGGGCTGGAGCTCCCTACCCTATGCAGCTCATGTAGCCTCCAAAAGTCCCTCTAACAATTTTCAACTATTAATAAAGATGGAAAGAAGAAAAGGAGTAGGAAGAATAAGAAAAAGAGTGGAGGGAGGAGGAAGAAAAGAAAAATAAGCCCGCTAAATTTACATCCTGAAATTCTATACACACATTGATCTGACACAATACGGATTAGGTCGGTTCTAAATTCATGGATGAAATTTTACATCACGTCCGCACCCATCGAGTGCCAAATCGGTGGGCGGGTCTGACAGCCGCCTGTCCAACCTAACAACTACCTCTGGGTTAAGTAAGACACTGGCACGTGGGCCCACGGGCAAAGAAGCGGTTTGGGCATCCGAGTCCCGCGGCCCGGCCCAGGCTGGCGCGTCCCCTGCACTGCACATGGCTCGCACCCAGCACCACCGCCACGAGCCCACGACCCGCGTCCTCCGCCACCCGAGCACACCACGTGACACGGCCGCGCTCTCCTCTGTCTTATCCATGACAGTGGGCCCGTACGCCCCGGGCCCCAGCGGCAGTTTAACGGGGGTTGCTAGCCGGCTACCACGCGCGACGCAGCCAGAGGCACACCCGGAGAGAGAATCTCCCTCCCCACGATCCCAGCTGGCCCCACCTGCGCGGTCCAACTGCACGGGTCCCTGCCAGCGGGCCCGGTTAACCGCGGGTCCACCGCGGACCCACACGTCATCGAGACGGGTCGCTCGCTAGCTGTTTCTGAGTTATTACAGTTCAGTAGAGGCGCGGCCACGTCTCGAAGCCCTAGGCTTTGTTTTTTTGAGGAGAAGCAGAGCGGAGGGAGGAGAGAGAGACAGAGAGAGGGGTCTGCGTGCGAGCGTGGTCGGTGCCGGTGCGTGGCGTGGTGGCGGTGCCGTGCCGTCCGTCCCCTCTCCCTCTCTTCCTTTCGGTGCCGGCGGACTTGTCGGGGGGAGGAATGGCCGCGGCGAGGACTCCGCTCGGGGCGGTTGCGGTGGCCGCGCTCGTCGTCGCCATCTTCATGCCGGCCGCGGCGGCGCAAGGCCCGGCGCCGGCTCCCACCAGCGACGGTACGTGTTCCCAGTCCCACCGCCGCCCACCCATTATTCCCTGGGGCTTCTCGCACTGCGATCCGCGCGCCGTGAATCTGTGCTCGTGCCGGTTTTCTCGATCCGCGCCGCGCTCCGGGGTTCGTCGATCTGGTTCTATTTAGCGCGTAGAGGAAGAAATTAGGCACATTTTTTTTGCGCCAGAGCTATATTCTTGTGTTTTCTTCCTTACATATCAACAGAAACGGACACATTCTGGTGTTGTTCGTTCCTAAAAGAAAAAAAAAGAATATTGGAACAATTCCCCCCCAAGACCATGTGCATTGCGTTGGATCCCCATGTTTGGACATTAATTTCAGTTGCAATAACGCGAATCTCGTGCATATGTGCTTCCTTCTGCGCTCAGGACACGTTTCCTCGAAAACTACAAAAATTAAAGGAACATTTTAGGCCCTGGAGGAAACTATCATCATTCCTAAAAACCATGCAGGGGTTGGGGTATGGACTTGTCCTTGTGCCATCCTTCAATTTCAATACCTAGGCAATTCGTTATGGCAAAATAAATGGTAGTGTTTTGGTATATTTTGTAGGGGAATTTCTTTTGCATATTGATTAGCGGAGTCCTGGACTCCTGGTGCCCAGGTTCCAGTCATCATAGATGTTCACATCTCGACCAACTCGTGTTAGATTTGCACATTGTCTAATGCTTCCTCCGTGAATGGATTTGCAGTTTGTAGAAATGTTGATTGTGGCTATAGCGATCTTATTCGTGCACTGATAGGAACAAGCATTGCTTTCATGGAATGCTACTTTTCTGTTCTCTGTTGCTCAAACTAAATATCACATTGCCACATTGACAGGGTAGCTAGGTATATCTGTTGAGATGAAAAATGTGCTCTTTATTTATCTAGGCAGCTATGTATCTGTTGGTGATTTTAGATCAATGAAAAGATGGTCCTCTGTGGTTCCCTTAAAAAAAAGAAGGAGAGATGGTCCTCTGTTAATCTGTTGGTGGTCCTAGACAGATCCATGTGGGGTTCTTTTCTTTTGCAAGTTGAGCCATCGGCCATTTACCTATGTTTGTTTGTGCTTTTAATTGGTGCTGGAGTAGTTTTCAGCCCATATTGGTAGCCTTCCCTTTACAGACAAGTCTCTAGATGGGGATTTCTTGGCCTTAAAATGCCTACACTATTTTGAAGGCATTTGTCAATTGTAATGTGTACCGAAAATGACCTCTGTCGCGCAGTCTGGACAAATTGGTTTCTGTGCGAACTGCCCTGGCCCATTGGTTTGAATGTCCTAACTTAGAATAGGAAGAGTGAGTAGAAGAATGCGCCATGGTACCAAGTACTGAAAATGACTTCTCTTTGTGCTGTCTTACAAATTGTTTTCATGTGGTAATTAATTAATAGTAGGAAGAGTGACCGAAGAATGCACCACCTGTAGGGATACTTAAAAAGATTCATCCCTGGGCAGTCTTGACAAATTTGTTTATGTATGAATGCTGTGTACTATAGGTTTTCGTGATGTTATTAGGAGCAGGAAGTATATAGTGGTCACTGAAAATGTTAGAAACTAGTGGGACGCACAAGAAATTTCTAGCGCTAATTTGAAACACTATGAAATCCTCTGTCAGGTCTCTGTTAATTTTGTACAAATAGAAATTTGTTAAAGTGGTCTCAAGTTATTACAGTGAGTTTAAAAGTCTCTTGCTGTGCTAACTTATTACTGATTAGTTACCACATGTGACAGCATCGTACAGTGCAGCATATTCTTCTTCATGCTCTCCTGTGGTTTGCAGGACTAACATGTGCAACTGTCTTGTGATTGATTCCCCGCAGGCACATCAATCGACCTGGGAATCGCGTATGTCTTGATGCTGGTGGCCCTGGTGCTCACCTACCTGATCCACCCGCTGGACGCCTCCTCTCCCTACAAGCTCTTCTAATCCCTGTTCGTTTCGTTTGTTCGTCGATGATGTTATGGGTCTGATAGGATTTTTAGCCATGCAAGACGTCTAGGTGAGGTTTGGAGATTTAGAATGAGCGTCAACATCTGATCTGATCTTGCTATGTATGGTAAGTTTTTGGTGGTCTGAATGCCTGATTGGATTGTATCGGATTCCATGATCTTGTGCTCAGTTGTGCTTGCTGTTGGCCGTTGCTGGATTCTATTTCCGCTGGTCCCGCCCCGGGTGCGCATTGACATGTGCTCTGCCATGGATGCCGTTGCAAGTTGCAACACCAAACATGTGAAGGACTGGGTCATGGCTGTGCCTGTCACTGCTGACACGACGGTGGTTTCATTGTGGTCCTATTCATCTGTTCATTTTATTGTTTTTCTCACCGTGCATGCTGAGTTGCTGACAAACACCGAAATACGAGGCGTATGGTAAGTTCGTCCTTCCTGCCACGCTTGAAATTTTGACTTGTCAATGGATATGAAATTACTTAGAATACAAACACTATTATCATGTGCAGACTTGTCCTAAAACAATGATTGTCAATGGCTTTCAGGATGTTCAGATCAAAAACTTGAAAATCATACTTGCAGATTTGTCCTACAAAAGAGCTTTCATAACACTGTACAGTTGTCATTTAGAGATCCTACCTATATTATAATGGAAAATATTTGCTAAAGTTATGATACCATACGAAATTAACAATATTATGTGCTTTTAACTGGATGGGGTACAAAGTTCACATGAGTATATTACTATGATTAGCAATGGTGGCAAAGTATATCTCAGAATTCGTTTGATCGGATCGAGATGCGAAAAACTAAATTTAAGAAAAAAAAGGAAATGTAAATAAAATTGATTACAACGCCGTCCGTGGGGATCGAACCCACGACCACGTGGTTAAAAGCCACGCGCTCTACCACTGAGCTAGGACGGCTGTGATGGTGTGGATTACTGAAGCCTGTATAATAAATAAGATTAATGTGAGGCCCAACGTTTCCTGCGCCGGCTGAATTCAGGTCAGCCTTGGGGTTATTACGTCGATCCGGTCCCATTCAATCTCGAATTTGTCTAGTGTGTGAACCCCTTATGCATGTTCGTATCTCCATCGATAAACATGTAACTGTTCTGCTACTTGATAGAACACATGAACTGAATCTTTAACCATAGGTTATAAATTTCTAGGCCTCATGAACAACTTCATTTATCTTAACACCCTCATAAAATTTCAGACAGATACGCTTATGTAAAAATGGGTCACATATGCCAAACGAAGCACGTATATGTGGAAAAGGATCACTTGTACCATAAGAAACGCGTATATAACAGCAGGCTGGCTCCATTTTTGTGTATTTAAAATCTGTTCACACAGAGAATAGATAGATAATCACACTAACTCATTCTGATACAGCTAGAACATCAAAGGTTCGTAGTACATTAAAAATGGAGAGATAGATAGAGACTAGAGAGATAGATAATGGCTCCAAATAGATGTAGCGTATATTACACATATATTCTTTACAGAGCTTAAACAAATGGAAATATCACTCGCAGAAAAAACATAACATTCTGCTAGAGGCAGAACTTCAGACACCAAACCTCCTGACAACGATCTGAGAAGGGTGAAGGTTGATGTTCACGATAGTAGCAAAGCACACTTGACCAGATTTAGTTTAAGTATAAAACCAAGTGTAGAATTTGATAAGACATAAATTTGTTACCTTCAGGAGATGAGCCTCATAAGTATAAAGCACTGTAAACTGCTAGCTGGAAATACTAACAACACCGATCATGCAGGCGAAAAAACGATGTATACCCTAACCCAGGTATACATTGTACATGTAGCTTAAAAATACCATAAACACTAAAACTGGATTTCGATTACACATGCATCCATAATAATAAATTGACAATGATATTATCACTGTCAAATAAATTCAGATGTACTGTATGTGAACATAAGCAAAAGAATTGGCCATGTCCCAACTGTAGATTAGCAAATTCTAGAGATTATATTGGCCTAATTTGAGCGCTTGCGCTTCTTGTCATTGCCCATATCACAAGGAGCATCCTTCATTAAGCTAAGGCTATCACATCGGAAATTTCAGACCTTTATTAGGAATATTAGTTTGAGGCAGACAATAACTGGATGATTCATCAAACGGTGATGCCGTTCTATTTATCAGGAAAAGAAAAATGAACAAAGTGCATATTCAGTTCCAGGTGGCTATGACAAGCATGAACTGGATAACTTCAACAAAATATGAGCGGAAACATAGTTTTTGACTTATGATCAACATGAAACTTTTCAGATTAATTGAACACAATCCATGAATCGGATCAGCACGCCATAATAATATATACTATATAGTTTATGACAGAACAGGAGAACATGCAAGCATCAAGATATATGCAAATATTTAGACTTTCCACCACTTGTGCAAACAGGAAACTTTTATCAAGTCAGGCTACAGATTAAAGCCCCTGGCGTGTGTTCGTGTTTTGAGTGTGCTGTGCACAAGATCAAGCTCCTGAATATAGTGATTGCCATTAGTAGTCCACACTATTTGACCCTCAAGACACAACTAGTTGATACAGTTTGCTGATATCCTTGCTATCGATCCTCTGAAATCAACATCCCGTTTCAGACTGAAATTGGCTTGCATCCCTAAACAGCTCGCTGAAAACTCTAGCAACTAGATTTGCCAGAAATTTAGAGGGGATCAGTGGCGGATGCAGGATTGAGCTCAGGAGGGGCTCTCCTATTCTTCTTCCTCCTCCTCCCGCCTCCCCTTCCCTCCTTCTTCCTCCTCAAATTTGTAGTAGGGGCTTAGGAGAGGCTCCATGGGATTCCTGGGAGTAGGAGGAGCTCGAGCCCACCAAATCCGCCCCTGGAGGGGATCACGCACGACCAACACACTATCAAAATCGATTACTATTAGCTGCCGCATCCATTGATGATAACACAATTTCTAGCGACACAAACATTTCCCCTAAGAGAAAATTGCAACCCGATTCCCCAATACCCATTCAAAAAAATTCAACGAACTAGATTCGAGACAAACCCCAAAAATGCTAGTGCACAAATCACATAAAAATGAAGGGAGATTTGATACGCATAAAACATCACCAAATGAACCAAAGGAAAAATC